>NC_091119.1:166011542-166206542 GCF_040183065.1 Periplaneta americana | reverse complement strand
CGGACGAAGATGTGAAAGGTTTTCGTGGATCATACATGCCGCATATTGTGTTTACTCTTTACATTGTTCACGCGTGAAAACATAAACAGAAAAACCCGTTATGTTCCTGGAGTAGATCGGGTAGCATCGGTAAGCTGTCACTTGGGCCTTGCAAACAATGCGCAGAGGTGATATCTTTAAATTTACCACTTGAACTCGCCCGTTTCGAAGGGGTGTTGGATGAGTCTAAATTCTCTGTTCCTACAGTGGGTAAAAGTTTCATTCGAGTATAGTATATATAAACAAGCAGACATTACAGATATGTTAAAGAGGTTCAAATCATCGAGTGCTACTTCATCGTCTTCATAGTTGCGACGTTGGCTACACTGCTTCTCACGTCATATGACCGCCATTTAAAATTGTAATAAGGTTACGAAAACTTTTAGTATTTTTTACGCTATTATGTATTACTACAATTATGAACTGATGAATATATATTACCTTATTCAGTACTAAAAATAAACGTATTTCAAAATTATGTATTAAAATATCTATATGAAAATTACTAAATTTCAACATGGAAAAAAAAAATGTTTGTGCAATACAGTAGCCTATGTCTTTACATAACCTATAAAGATATTTTCCAATTATCCGGCAAAATCAGTTATTCGGCACTGACTTTGTCCCAGAGTTGCCGGATACGAGGAATTCTACTATAATAATGTGTTTCTTTTCATTTCGCCTGAATCGCTGGTCCCTGTTTTTTTTTCCAGACGAGCCGCAGGAATTCGTGTGTGTAGCGAAAACGTGATTTTCAGTGTGGTTTTTGGGCGATGCCTACAAATTAATTAATTAATTAATTAATTAATTCATTCATTCATTCAGTGTTCAGCCCAATGGCAGGTCTTTCACCGCAAACCCAGCTCTCTGCAATCTTTCCTATTTTCTGCCTTCCTCTTTGTTTCCTCATATGATCCATATATGCCTACAAAAGCGACTATTATTTCAAATTATTTTACCTTATTCCTTCTTGCGTATTTAAAAATATTAACTCCTACCAATTCGAAATCTTATAATGAATTATTAAAAAAAAACAAGAGCTACAAATCGAAGAGACGAGTTTTCGTTTCATGTATATACGCAGTATAGCTATAAATTCTTACTGGACGAGAGAATTTACAGTCTGACTGGACAGTTCATTGAATTAGACCTCCTGCAGGAACGAGTACTTAAAATATGTAACGCTGTGTTTCCAAGCCACCTGCAGCAATGCCCCGAGCTACTGTATGTTCATGAAGAAGTGCTTCTGCCTTGTAGACCCGTCGGGAACTTGGACAACAGATTCTTATAGACGACTGACTACAGAATGTATGTAATAACTTTTGCCTCAGTATCAAAACTGAGCAAGGATCTAATAATAAATTATATTAAACATGAGCAAATTACGTCCAAGAAGGTGATATTAATGCACAGAAGTGATGGGGACAAAGGTATATCTTTGCACTAAGTTCCCGCTGATTTGATCGATTTCAGAAAAATAAAGATAATCTGGAAAATGAATTGAGACTAGGTGTACAATTTTACTGTTCGAAATGAAGGATTTTAATTATTAGAAAAGTGAGTTGAAGGATGAAAAGTGAAAATTGTTTGACTTGGGAATGTAGACAAATGATTTCGGTGCAATGCACTTCTTCATGAACTTCTAATCCTTGTTGTCTTAGGATTTCAGCAAGCATTGTCCTCACCCTGTGATAGCGGTTGTTCCGCAGTAACTCAGTCTTTCGGCAGAAACCCAACACATGTCCTAGTGTTTCAGTCTCGTCACAGCCTGGCTGGCGGCAACGGGCTGTGTTGAATGCTCTACCTGGGACTGACCGTAATGCAGAAAGGTTGCATGACATCTTCACCGCATTAATATATTCAGATGATGACAGGCCTTTTTTTATTGAATGTCCAGGAATTTGTCTTAGGACATTCCGCATGAAAACTGATGCGGCAGTTGACACCATGAAGAAAAAGATATTTTCCTTAGGATTTCTCTCAGTTGCCGTCCTTTCTTTAAGTTCGGAAATTCATTTTCAGAGATATTAAGATTTGAAGAGTCCACTGCAAGAATGATGGATGTCATTTGGAATACATTTTTCAGGAGAAGCAATTGAAAGTTTGAAATGCTTAGGGCTCAAAGCTTAACTGCGATTTTCCGATCATTACTGGACAATGACTATCAGTGTTAATACCATGTAACACTCCATGTACATTCTATATGTCTTAAGCTATGCATTGACAGTCTTGGTTCATTTTCGACAAGAAAGTGACATCCATCATTCTTGCAGTGGAATCTTCATTTGTTAAAGCACGTTGTCTTCCTTTGTTAAGATCCCTGACAAAATTTAAATAGATGTTACTTATATGTAGAAGTTCAGTGCATATATTATGTGGCATTCTTGTCCAAATCTAACAATTTCATTCCCTATAAACTTGCATTAGACATGAAAATTGCTGTAATTTCGCAACAGTCTGAATAAAAGCTATGTTAGATTTAAGTGATGTCTTTGTAAATACGTAAACACTTCGCAAACAGTTATACTTGTGTATCTAACACGTTAGCTTTTATATAACAACACATATAAAAATGACTTTAACAGGTTTTGGGAACAAGCTTCTCTTACAGATAAAGAGAAAATAACACGTACAAAGTGACCAAAGTATTCGTGGAGCTTAAACATGACGACAAAACTTTCGGACATTATCCCACAAGGCTAGCCACCATTACATCCACAAGCAACCTAAAAAAATTCGTTTATCAAATGCTCTGGTTGTAGCATATTAAAGAGAGAGACTCGTGGATACTCTCTGAGTCCCACTAACGCTTTTTTTCCCCGCACTCTCTCTGCTTCTCTGAATTTAATTACATTGAAAATTAGTACCAAGCTTTATATGAGGATTCTGCCCAGTCTGGACACAATGTTCTCTTACCAAGGAGACTAAAACAAGCTAATGGTATTCTAATGCTTCTCATTTACATAACTTCGATTATATAATTTTGTCAAAATACGAAGCTAACTCAAGGCTCTAAATTCGGCCAGCGATCGTTATGTATGAGGCTTTATGAAATGAAACACTCCTGTTCACGATTCGCGTTCCTATCAGTACCAGTTTCTTAGACCTGGATTGTGGCATATAATTCTTAAGGAAACCTGACTTTCAAACACAGTGGTTTCATCATAAGTTTGATTGTGTCTAATACAAGAACCCCAAAAATTGAAGATCGAAATATCACTTAAAATTTGCGCACGAGCATATGCTTCTAAAAAATTGAAAAGTGAACTAACAAGAATTGCGGAATCCCGCTGTCCTATACTCAGGATTGTCTGCGTAAATTATTGGGTTATTTTACGACGCTGTATCAACATCTAGGTTATTTAGCGTCTGAATGAAATGAAGGTGATAATGCCGGTGAAATGAGTCCGGGGTCCAGCACCGAAAGTATTGGGTTGAGGGAAAACCACGGAAAAACCTCAACCAGGTAACTTTCCCCGACCGGGATTCGAACCCGGGCCACCTGGTTTCGCGGCCAGACGCGCTGACCGTTACTCCACAGGTGTGGACCGTCTGCGTAAATTACATGATAAATATTACACGTAAATTACACTCAATTTACGTCGCGTATAAAAGCTAATTTTTACACTATTTTCTACGCGGTGTAATAAATTATTTTCATGTAAGTGAATTAATAACGTAGACATTCTTCTATACCAGCTGTTCCCAACGTATAGTACGCGTACCACTGGCGGTAGGTGAGCCACTACGGGTGGTACTTAAAGTGTGAAATAAAGATATAAATTAGTACAATATATAAACACATATAACTGTTTTCTGTATATTTTGTGGAACACTCCATTAAATAAATTCAAATAGTAGATGTTTTTAATTAAACACGCCTAAATAAAGCAATCAATTATTGGTGTTAGAGCATAAAATTGTTATTTATGAAGCAAGTAAATAATCTTGATGATTATTCAAGAGTTGGAGACAACACTTTATGGCATCTTAGCATTATAAATTGTAGGAAATAAATTATGAAATAATTCGGCATCCATAGCTCACAAAATTTTTGTAAGTTGCTACCGATTAGTTGCGCCTGGCATTGGCATTGAATAGAGAGATAGATGACCTTGCAGGTATTACAAACTCTAGCGTTCCGGTATTACGTCATAGCGAGTACGTCATTGCTATTATTGGCACGCGTGCCATAATCAGATTACGCATGATATTGGACGTAGTAATAACCTGTTTATAATGCTACGGTGACATAAACATTTATTATGATTCTTGGCGATTTGACGCCATAAATTTGGTTAGTGGTACAGCTAATGTCTGAGATTAAAAATAGTGGTACGTAGTTGGGAAAGGTTGAGAACTGCTGTTCTATAGTCTATGCTTGAAGGCGCTATGTTGCTACGTTTTTAATTATCCCACCACAAAACGTGGAGTCTTAGAAAAAAGGTTTGTCCCATAGATACTTCATAAGTCCTAGAAAGAAGGCAGTGCGCACGATCAGACATACAACGAAACAAAACTAGTCCTCCTCTTGTGAACCAGGTCGCTCGTCCTCTGATCATGCGCACTGTCTCCTCTCTGAGACTTAAAAAGTTTCTGTGTGACAAAACGTTTTTCTAAGACTGTACATTTTGCACAATTTTTTTTTTTCAAACTTGCTATGCAAAGGTCTTCCTGCCTACTCTACCGGTATGTTGTCTTCAATTTTTATTTTTAATACAGGCTCTTACTAACATAAAAATTACTGATTATAAACTCTTGAGGCTGGTCTACAATAAACCGGGAACGAGAACCAGAACGAGAATGGGAAGCGGAGAACGTGAACGTGAAGATTTTTGATTCACAATAAACCGAGAACGGAAACGGCTATGAATATATTTATTTAATTAATCTGACAGGATTAAGGCCATAAAGCCTTCTCGTCCATCCTACCAAATAGCACATTATAAATACAAAAAGGAAATACAAACACTGATGAAAATAATACAAATTAAATTAAAGCCCTATAGAGGGTCAGCAGGTCAAAAGAACACTATAGAGCTCTCATCGAGCTAATACAAGAAAAAAAAAAGTATGTAAAGTCAATATTACGCATTCTGATGTTATTTGTGTATACTTGACCAATGACATTCTCTTATGAGTACAAGTCAGCCAACATAAATACAGGTTAACAAACTTTAAAATTGAAGGCACGGAATATTTAAGAATTCAATTCACCTAGTAATCTTGTCACATATACACGTAGCATATATCGAAAGTGATTCTACAGAATTTCTGGGTTAGTTACAATCAATGAATGAAGAAATTGTTCGGCCTCCTTGCTACAAAATATACGACGATCGAATAACGTTATGATGACAACAGAATGAATCTAGTAGGCTGTGATCGGAAACGAGAACTGCAAAGTTAAAAATTGGCCAACTCTTACTTTCCCATTCCCGAACTCAGGCAAGCTTCTCGTTATTTGTGAATGTTCACATTTAAATACGTTTATTTTATCAAATTTTCCGTTCCCGTTCTCGTTCTCGTTCCCGTTCCCGGTTTATTGAGAACCAACCTTTACTGAAGCTTCGTAACTATGCTGTGAACTGAAGTTAATTATGTCATTCTATCCCTTTAATATTTCTAGACTATCAGATCACAATAATTATGATGACGAAAAATCTAGAAATATGCAGTAAAAGTCGAAAATGTTGCCTCTGTGAAAGTATCCACAGAGGGTTCTCAAAAGGACAACAAATTTTGTGTGTTCTCTTTTAATATTGACCTCTGTGAATAGAACTTCTGTGAACCAATGAAGAAAAATAAACTAAGTCTACATTATGCACAAAGATACTATCCATTACCACAATTATATAAGGATTCGTCATAAAATATAAAGACTAATGATGTCGGTGGGACCCACGGGAAACACAATGACAAAATTCATGTGATTAAAACCGTCGGCAGCCTTTGAATGGCATTAATAATTGGTTTGATTAACCCAGAATCAATTGCTTGTAGTTCTGTTTCACATAATTATTCCAGTATTATTATAATGTTCACGCTTTTCCAGAGTATCTCACTCGACTTTAACAATTATTTTCCTATGTATGTAGGTATATAGATTCTTTGCTCATTCGTTCTAATTAACCTGACGTAAGGAGTCCAACAGAATATGTGGCCTCTTTGGTCTCACCTTTTGCCTTTATTATGGAACCTGTATGTAGTTCCAAACCGTTGAAAATGTCAAGTTCCAAAATAGGGTGGAATATCAAAAAGTCTAATTAAGATATTTTTCTGTCCATTTCCTCTTTTATTTATGAACAGTAATTTTTGTCTATTAAAATTAATTAAACTACATTTAATATACCCCGTTATTAAAATATAACGTTCTACATTGGAGAGTATCGATTTCGGATATTGCATTTAGGATTCTTTCTTTCGCGGAAATTGTTACTCAGGATATTGGATTCTGGATTTGGCACGGGAATCAAACCCACTATAACTCGGAATTGAGCAGGAAATTGTAGACACTTTTGCCAACACAATATTTCCAATCCTTTTTTCCCAAATTTTATACTCCCAGAGATGCACAACTCCCAATTAATGCCTTCTCATTCGAAATTTGTTGTAATTTCTTCTCATTGACTTAATTCCGAATTTGTTGTAGTTTCTTCTCATTGACATAATTCCAAATTTGTTGTAGTTTTTTCTCATTGGCATAATTACACATTTGTTGTAGTTTCTTCTCATTGACTTAATTCCAAATTTGTTGTTGTTTCTTCTCATTGACATAATTCCGAATTTGTTGTAGTTTCTTCTCATTGACATAATTCCAAATTTGTTGTAGTTTTTTCTCATTGACATAATTACACATTTGTTGTAGTTTCTTCTCATTGACTTAATTCCAAATTTGTTGTTGTTTCTTCTCATTGACATAATTCCGAATTTGTTGTAGTTTCTTCTCATTGACATAATTCCAAATTTGTTGTAGTTTCTTCTCATTGACATAATTCCAAATTTGTTGTAGTTTTTTCTCATTGACATAATTACACATTTGTTGTAGTTTCTTCTCATTGACATAATTCCAAATTTGTTGTAGTTTCTTCTCATTGACATAATTCCAAATTTGTTGTAGTTTTTTCTCATTGACATAATTACACATTTGTTGTAGTTTCTTCTCATTGACTTAATTCCAAATTTGTTGTTGTTTCTTCTCATTGACATAATTCCGAATTTGTTGTAGTTTCTTCTCATTGACTTAATTCCAAATTCGTTGTTGTTTCTTCTCATTGACATAATTCCAAATTTGTTGTAGTTTCTTCTCATTGACATAATTCCAAATTTGTTGTAGTTTCTTCTCATTGACATAATTACACATTTGTTGTAGTTTCTTCTCATTGACTTAATTCCAAATTTGTTGTTGTTTCTTCTCATTGACATAATTCCGAATTTGTTGTAGTTTCTTCTCATTGACTTAATTCCAAATTTGTTGTTGTTTCTTCTCATTGACATAATTCCAAATTTGTTGTTTCTTCTCATTGACATAATTCCGAATTTGTTGTAGTTTCTTCTCATTGACATAATTCCAAATTCGTTGTAGTTTTTTCTCATTGACATAATTACACATTTGTTGTAGTTTCTTCTCATTGACTTAATTCCAAATTTGTTGTTGTTTCTTCTCATTGACATAATTCCGAATTTGTTGTAGTTTCTTCTCATTGACATAATTCCAAATTTGTTGTAGTTTCTTCTCATTGACATAATTCCAAATTTGTTGTAGTTTCTTCTCATTGACATAATCACATATTTGTTGTATTTTCTACTCAGTAACATAACGACGGAATTAATTAATACTCCCAACAGAGGACGGTTACTTTATATCGATGAGCATCTTTATTGTAAACAATCGGAAAAGAATGAAAAAAAAACACATATTCGAACTGTAGAAGGAAGGCTGAATGTCGTGGTAGAGCCATAACGAAAACGAACGGCGAAAATGTTATCGTACTAAAAGTACCACAATAGTCGCAACATCAGCATACTCCAGACAACGAAGATGTCTGGACTACTGAAGTAGGCCTACATACAGATACCAAGAATTCAAGGAGAATGATGGCGTGAAGGCTTTGGGCAGCATATTGACAAGCCACATTTGAACTTATCTTCTCTATCAATATTTTACAATAATCACAGTAATTCTCTGTAACAAAATTTGTGGCAGACTTTTCAATGTGCGATAGATAATGGTTTATTAATAAGTTATAATATTAAAACTAAAGAGTTGCTCTCCTATAAAATTTGAGTGTGACTTATGATTATGTTGCCCCAAGACCTACTTAACAATAGGCTAGAACTTGTCTTTCTAAACCTAATTCATTTCGTATTTGGGAAAATGTCCTTTACAAAATATATCTTTGGGGAAATTTTATTTTGAAAAAGTTGTTATTGGGAACACTTTCTTTGGAAAAACTGATTGGAAAAAGTGCCCGACAACGTAGAAAGGGGTTTTCCAGTCCGTATTCAGTTGTTCTACTAACTGAAGTATCGGGCCTCGAAAGTGCTACGTATGTATAAAACATATAATTTACATCTGACCAGGGCTCCTACAAAATACCTTTTCGGTTTCGAACACGTGTAATTTACGTTCTATGAATCTGAAGTGCATGACAATAGCACCAATGGAAAGAGAAACTCAGAAAGTTTAGTTCCGTACCTTAAAGTTGTTCAATGTTGTCCCTCCCCTTGGTAAAACGGCACACATCAATCCTATAGTCAAGTTTCTCGCAGGTACGCGGATATCCCGACCACCAGATTCTGAGGTTATGTCTGTTCATCTTACCAGGAAGATGAAAAGTGGCTTCGTCAGAAAACACCACGGAACGAATAAATTCATCATCGTTTTCAATTAAAGTCTACATACTTACGCAGAAATTTCTTCGTAGCACTTTGTCCTCCGGTTTTAGAGCTTGCAGCAACTGTAGTCGGTACGGATGAAATCGCAACGGCTTGCGAAGAATCTTGCCTTAAAATCAGTGTACCATTTACGGATTGTAGACCCACTGGGTGAATCTGCATTAAACTTTGTTCGGTAATGCCGTTGCACATTAATAACCGACTGGTTCACATGAAAATTAAGCTTTTCAGTCCTCTACAGCAGCCATTTCGCCTCAACAATGGTCTGTCATTGGTTTGCTGTTTGGCAGTAGAGGTTCTATTTCCAAATTCACATGGAATTATCTTAAGGAACTTTACATTCCTTTTGATTATGTGATGTCTGTCCTTATAAATATTATTAAGGATTCTCTTCAAATATTACATCATCATCTCTATTTCAATTAATCCACTTATATTTGCCTTCAACAATTAACTTTATTTTTTCTTTAATGCATCACATCACATTTTATTGTACATGTTTATTGTATTCAGGACCCTTGTGGTCACTCAAATTCTTTGAGCTGATGTCTATAATTTAGAAAATATATAAAATATATATGCGCTATTATGAGGCAGTGTTACCAACTAGAAAAACAATGTTGCTACAACTAAAGTTTCTCTTTCCATTGCTGACTATTTTGACATTGTTGTATTATATTTTAAAGTTGTGTGCATGTTATGTAGGCAGTGTAGAAACCGTGTTAAATGAAATACAACAGTAGTGGCTTCCGTTTAATTTCTTATGGAAATTACTGGTATAAACGGCTTTCTGAATGGAATTATTTTGGTTTTACTGAGCACGATATCTTTTTGCTCAAGTTAGCATGATACTAAGAGGATCTCCGTAATAATAGTCCACCTCTACCTGTCGCGAGAAATTTACATTATAACAAAACCATGCGCTAATTAGAGGGATTGCACTTAAAGCAGAGGGAAGAGGCTGCTAAGACTGCGAATAAATGGCAACGTTATGTGATGACGTGGCTTCTTTCTAGCAAACAGTAGAAAATGATGGCTATGAGAAATTTTTAATAATTTTGAGCAATCACAAAATATAAAATAAGTTTGTGCGAGATCGTGCGTATTTGCTTGGTTTCCGCACAAAACCAATCCGCGGAAAGACTAAAATTCCACATTCAGTATTCCCAACCTAACACACATAACAATTTCCCGCTTCTTACCGCTTAAGTAACATATTGATTTTACTGCTTTAGGCTTTTAACATATTATTTTTAGAGACGTTCAATATAGTAATAATTATAAATTGGAAACTTGCCTCTGAAATTTCACCTAAATTGCACTGTTAATTATTGTTTTTAAATATTTGCAAAAATTAAGTAAACTCTACAACTCCACTAAGGTTACTGCATTCGTGATGCAAGTAACATTAAGGAAGCTATTTCTAAACATCTCCTTGACCGGCAAAATTAAACTTGCCGATGTTATTACTGCAATATGTTATATAAATAATATTGTTAAAATATTAAAATGAAAAATAAATCATTACATAACCTTACCGTTTGTTTTAAGTTCGCATTTATAGACTGGGGGGGGGGAGACAGAAGTATATCACGGCCTGCTGGAGTATAGTAAACACAGAAAATATTTTAAAGCAACAATGTTGAAGATAGATATTTTTGTTTTGCAAATTTGCCGTCATTGAACAGAAACCAAGGTGGAGATTTCATTGCAACTAATTAGAAATTCCTCTTTCAGGTATGCAATAAACGATCTTCGCACAAAATAATGTACGATACACGAGCGGTATGTTTTCTTTCAATTCTCGGAAATTAAAAAAGCTCAACTACGTTTCGCTTTTTCAAACTTTTCCTCGAACATTAAAATTTCCACATACCGCTCTTGTAACGCATATTACTATTATGGCATTCAGCATTGCACAACAGATTTAGAGATACAAATAATATTGCCACCTCAGTAACATAAGTAGCGGCGTTTCTTGTAGAATATTGCATTACAGTAGAACCTTTACAATCCGAACTAATTGGGACCGGGGGCAGTGCGGATTATATTACCTGAACTTAAAATAAAATACATTGTACACTACTATAAATATAAAAAAGTGGTAGACAACGTTTTTCTTTCTTATTCTCCTTAACATCCCCTTTTATCCGATTCATAGACCACTACACATAGAGGAGGGAGGATCATTGGATTTTCCTTTCCAGTTTTTTTCTGAGCTTTGTGATATTGTACGTACATTCGGTAGTGTGTTCGGATTATCGGATGTTCGGATTATTGATGTTCGGATTATCGAGGTTCAACTGTAGTTATATTTAAATCATTGTTAGTACATAACACTTTCATGTCAAAGTTTTCACAAAGAAAAGAGACGACAGAAGCGCATTTGATAATTTTATTATAACATTGTTAATAATTATTTAGTAATTTATTAATTGATCTACAACACTTTTGTATGCATAAAGGACATTTCGCACATCTCAAATTTTATTGCGTAACGAAATATTTGAGAATATTTTCAGGGTTAAATCTTTTCCCCAGTTAAATTTAGGAGTTGATTGCTTGGTTGTTACGTTAAGAAATTATGACTCGGTATGTAATTAAATGACTAATTAATAAATTAGTCAATGAGTAAATAAAATGATAAATTAACAAATAAGTAGATTCATTATTAATGAATATCTAAGGTAATAAATAAATCGGTTAAAGTACAGATAAGTAACTATACAAGTTCATGGATGAATAAATAAGTAAACAAATAAGTTAATGTATTAATCAAACCTGTCTTCGGACAGTTGACTAAAGGAGTAAATTAATTAATGAATATATGAGTAAGTGAACAAGTTAATGAATAAATAAATAATGAATGAATAAATAAGTGAATAAGTTAATGGATAAATAAACAAATAAATAAATAAATAAATAAATAAATAAATAAATAAATAAATAAATAAGTAAATGAATGAGGAAATGAGAAAATGAATGAGGAAATGAGAAAATGAATGAGGAAATGAGAAAATGAATGAGTAAATGAGAAAATGAATGAGTAAATGAGTAAATACATGAGTATATAAGTAAATAAATGAGTAAATAAATAAATGGGTAAATGAGTGAATAAGTAGTAAGTAAATATGTAGATATGTAAATAAGTAAATAACTTAAGTGAATAAGTAATAAGTATGTAAACTTATGTATAAATATGTAACAAAATAAATTAATGAATAACTAACTAGATTGTTTAATGAATAAGTACTTAATAAATTTAACGAATAAATATGTAAAAATGTTAATTAATAAAAAAGTAAGTAAGTTGCTGAACATATTAGTAAGTAAATAAATGAACGAATATAAGGTAAATAAATAAGCTAATAAATACATAAGAAAGTAAGTTGTTGTTTAGACAACTGTCCGAAGACAGGTTTGAACCTAATAAGTAACACCAATAAGGCATCACTCGTGAGACAACTAGGCCAGGAGATAATGAGGTAGGGTAGCCAGTTCCATTCCCAAAAGAAAGTTAATAAAGAAATAAATATATAAGTAACAAAACAAGTTGAAAAGTAAAGAATTAAAATAACAATTAAATAAATAAGCAATATATTTGTTTGTATATGTTGGTGTACAATATCACATTTTGCGGTTCTTAATAAGCAAAGCGTATTCTCCATCTTCGTTGGTCTCTTTCTCATATATAGGTTCACAATTTTCTTTGTTTTACTTCCTTCTTTCTTATATTGATAAACAATCTTACGTACTTTTTAATAATCTGTTGCTCAGACAGATAAATGTGTAGAAATTTACATACAGGAAGTGTTATAATAAGAAAGAATTGCGTACAGCATTTAGATTTTTTATTTCCTTTGTTCGATTGAATACGTAACTAAAATATTTCCACCTAATTACTTCAGATTCACTGAGATAGGAAGACATGATGAAGATGAATCAGATAGCAATAGTGAAATTACACTGGCAGAAAAGACAAAGTAATCAGTGAAAATATGCTCCGAATTTTCTTCTTTTTTTTTATCGTAATTATAACAAAATCTGTCGGGACTCGAACACAACGCATTCGGTGAGAGGTCGCCGTGTGACTTGAGTTACAGCCGAGCCTGGGACAATGATTAATTGTTAACGGAGCTCTAGAGCCGTGTGAGGTACAGCATAGCAGGTTGGGCGATATAGTTAGAAGAGCTATCGATCCAACGGTCAGCTGCAGCTGATAAAGATGACTGATGCGATGCAGCTTGATGGTGCAGACTATAATGGGAAGGACACCTCTCCGTCAGCGGACCCTGTCTATATCATATCCTATTGTCCCTTATTTTAATGTTGGTTATTATTTATGATGATGATGATGTCACAGAAATTTTCGACTGTTTTTCTATCAGGTCATCTAGTCCTTGGTGGTCAAGTATTTGCAATGGTAATCATTACATCCAGTGTCAAATTCAGATTTTTCCTCCGTGGCGCATTTATACAACACGGGAGCGAGGTGAAACCGACAGTAAAGTAAAGAATAATTCAAAATTTACATAACAACATAGACAATATATGTAAAAGGGAACTTAGTAAAATGGGATCAATGAAAGAAATATATTTTTCATTTGTTTACATTTGAAGAGTCCACTGCAAGAATGATGGATGTCACTTTCTTGTCGAAAATGAACCAAGACTGTCAATGCATAGCGTAAGATATATAGAATGTACATAGAGAGTTATATGGCATTAACACTGATAACACCGTTTTGCATTCCAAAACTTATTTTCTGTTGTTTTCAATCTGATCGGCGATTCTAAACGGATTTTTTGTGCTGAATTCGAAAATAATCTCCATTTTCCCCCATCACGTCAGGTTTTCAGACAATTCATGAATAACCAGAAATGAATTTATAGCTTTGTGAAACGTCATAAAAATTATTTTCAACAATAATTTTGTGAGAAAAGCTAGGCCACAATTTGTTGCTTGCCACAAATTAATCATTAATTTATATTAATTAATAATTATAAGCACTTTCATAATCTTACCTCAATATTGCACTTCAAATTTTCTCCTCTTTGACCTCCTCGCATGTTGTTCAGAGCAGTCCCTTTTTAACATCCAGCAATAGTCCGCAATGTTTCCATTATGAAGCAAAACACCTTTAAGACTTTTCTGAGAGCATCTATGAAGAACCTCCACTCTTTGGAATTTTAGTTTATGTTATAAAATTTTAAGACGGCAAGGATGTCTTGGCAATACACTAAATTTTCTTCTTTAGCAAAAAAAGGGACAAGTTCCTTCTTACGATGCTTGTACCATGAAAAATATGTATACTAAGCCAATACTTTCTTTTCTTTTAACCTAGAACCTAATAGTTTTGCTGATTATTTAGGCAAATTTAAATCCCTCACTAAATCATTAAGCTCATTTTGATCAAAACATCTATCATCGCCAGTATTGTCTGGTTCATAAGTATGATCCACTGGAGATTCAGTTTCAATGCTACTGGATGCAGATGGCAATGTATCCGATGCAGGGTGTACCGGAACGAGAATATCAGGACCATGAGGTACTGGCCGAATGTTAGAGGGAATGTTAGTATATAGAATATCTTTATTGTTTTCAGCAGTATATCCAGCTACCTTAACTACACAAAAAAAAAAAGAATCGTCTTCATGATTTGCAGGTTCCCTCCAAATCATAGGGATACCAAAGGACAATGATTTCCTTTTTCCATTTTTCCAACTCCTCAACTCTTCAACACAACTACGACACATTTTATGGGGGCACCAGGATTTGTCCTGGCCTCCTAACTTAATGCCAAAAATATTGAAAGTAAGTATTGTTTATAAAAGCTGTTGTATTCTGTCTCTGTTTTACCAACGTTTATGACCCAGATATATAGCAAAACAAATTTGGATCTTTTACACAACCACGTTTTGACATTTCTATGAAACTACACTATTAAGTTGTACTCTCGCAGAAACATGAGAACTCACACACTTCACTTTTACACGACAACCAACAATACAAAACTGAACCTCTAATTTTAAAACAACTTTTAAAAGGGGATAAGTTTATTATCTCAGTAAGGGAATCTGTAGCCTCATAAGCTGGATTGCACTTCTATAAATAAATATATATGTATACGGAAACCCTCTGTCATTTCTATAATTCATTGTTAGTTTTAATAGCAATCTCTAAGAGTAAATATTTCCTTCATAATTTTTATGACCTGAGACACTAAACATTTCAACTTCCTGTTTATAGATAATGTTGGTTGCAGACAGATAAAAATCTCCAAAAATAAACAACGGATGTCTTAACCTCAGTTCATTTTAAGGTGGAGGATACAATATTGTACATCCCTTATGGGCGGATATAGTTAGTAGATTTTAATAAATATCAAATACAAATATAATAAAATATATTATGTCACATTTTAAGTAATAAAGTTTAAATTATAAGTTGTCGTGCCTTTTTAACAAATGAAAAACACGCTGTACTATTACTATATTACGAAAAATATTGAAAGCATAAAATTTTGAATTGTAAAAAATTCTGACGTGGTACGCGAAAACGGATTTCAGTTTTGCAATCAGTGTGAAATTGTGGTTCAGAAACGATCATTTATTTCAAAACAACAAAATCCATGCAGAACGGTGATAATCATTGTCCAGTAATGATTGGAAAATCACATTTAAGCTTTGAGCGCTAAGCATTTCAAACTTTCAATTGCTTCTCCTGAAAAATGTATTGCAAATAACATCCATCATTCTTGCAGTGGACTCTTCATTTGCTTTAGATACTACTAAATGAACTATATGGGCCAAGTGCCATTTACTAAAAACGTAGGAAACAAGTATTAAAATGAAGTTTTACCGTAATTCAATGGAAAAATATAATAATCCATTGCGCTACAGCCCATGAAGGGCTAGACCGACCAGCCGGCTGCTGGGCTCACGCCCACATGCCGAAGCAGAGGTAGACGATCATCCAACCAGAATAGAGGTATCGTGTGGTTAGCACGATGATCCCCCCCCAGCAATGGAAACATATAGCAAGTATTATGAAGTATACACATTAATACTAAATGATGTCAGTCTTCATTAAACTATGGTATTCACTTAACTTTAACTCTTGCTTCTCCGTTTTTAATAAATGGAGCTTGGCCCTCTATGGCTCTGAACCCTTAAAATGTTAATGTACGCACTAATTAAAAAATGTTAATATTGTTATGTAAAGCATGATGAATATGAATTATCCTCCTCCTGTGTAAATTTATACCATAAAGCCTACGTTAAGGTAGCGCTACGACTGAAATTTGAAATGTTTACAATTTTAATTCACTTTATTTATTTTTTAACTGTTTGTTAGATGCATTAAGAACAATTTTGAGCTCAATCAGGCTACTAGTTCCTAAGTTAATTTTATTCTAATTATGAAAATTAGTGATATAATCTCTATGTTCCATGCGCATTACATTCAAATACAACAATATCATATTTATTTCATATGGACCCAATTCATGGGCAATATTTTAACGTTGAGAAATTCATGATACCTAGTTTCGTTTGGTCTCTATACATTTTTGAAAATCAGACATTTATTCATGTTTTTTATTTACATACTAATATTTTAGCTCCCAATTTTCAATATATTTGAAATATATCGATGTTAGATCACAGATAACATAGGCAAGCACATATACTAATATTTTCATTGAGTCTGATGAAAATTGCATATGCTTGGGGCATTTTGAAAAATGTATTTTTGTGAAAAGATGACTTATGAAGCAGGTATATATAAAATTTGCTCTTGGAGCTCAAAGAAGATGTAGAGAAAAAAAATAGCTTGCTGTCAACTTTCCAAGTTCCCAAGAAGTATTTTCGTCCAAAAAAAGTTATTTTTTTTTGCCTTAGTTGGTATTCAAGTAGTAATTAATGGCTGATTAGATTAGACGAATGCGTCTTCAATTAGCTTTCCTGAAGTTTTTAAAGGGCACTGATATGAATACCCCACCTGTTTTAAGAGGTTCTATGTCACTTTTGAATGCATTTCACACAGATATAAAATGTACCACCCCGAATACCATCATTTTATTTTTACTTCAATTTTTATTTTTCCTGAGTTTTTAAATGTACTTCACTCCCACCATTTCTACCCGTCCTCCACACAGAACTAAGGCCGCATATGCAGTCAAAGTCGTCTTACGGTCATAATAAACAGTACTGAGTGAATATAGTACGTTCCAGAAATATGTTCGCGTTTTTCAGTGACGAAATAGCTTTCAATATTGAATCATATTTTCGCACAGGTAGTGTCGTCCGTTTGTATACGTCGCATCTCGATTTATCCCACCTGCTTCTGCTCGCCCCTCTGTAAAGGCTAGTGGCTGGGCTGTCTTAGATCTTTTCTGAAAACATTAATTTCTGTTGGGAATTGGACGTCTACGTAATATTATAAAATTGTTGGCTACGGACTGGAAGGTCCGGGGTTCGATCCCAGGTGGTGACAGGATTTTTTCTCATTGCCAAACTTTCAGAACGGCCCCGAGGTTCAATCAGCCTCCTATAAAATTGAGTACCGGGTCTTTCCCGGGGGTAAAAGGCGGCCAGAGCGTGGTGCCGACCACACCACCTCATTCTAGTGCCGAGGTCATGGAAAGCATGGGGCTCTACCTCCATGCCCCCCGAGTGCCTTCATGGCATGTTACGGGGATACCTTTACCTTTTTTTACCTTTAAAATAACTTAAATAAAAGGGTATCGTTAAGTAATTAACTATTACGTAATTTCCTCCCTTTCTACGATCGTACGACATAACCACTTGGACGACAGTAGATAGCATATCTGAGTAATTTTATCTGTGCGGGTCGGGCATAAATGAAGATTGAATTTACAGTACGTAAGATACTCTTTTATAGAGAAGGTACAAAATTATTTCAACAAGAGTTACTATTACGAAGGACGAAACTGGTAGTTGGAATTAGGTACAATAGAGTATAGTGCGATAATATGCACAAAAGTACTGAAGCCTGTATGGAAACGAACGGCCACAATTTTGAAAAATGTGTTTAAATATCCATGTTATGATTATTTTTCAATTTAACTTCATTCTCTATACTGTACACTAATGTGCTCTAGACAGTATAATATACACTGCATAACGAATACGTCTGCATTGATACCTCAGTTCGTGAGTAAAAACACTTATTGTTAATACTGTACTGTATTTTGATTAAACAAAAACCTAATGAAAATAATCAAACTCAAAATCTCGATATTTCCTAGCTTACGTAAATGGATGAACTACTTTTCTTGCCTCCTATACCTAGTAAAATGATTTGTTTGTATTTTACGGCAGTATCATCGAACTCTAGTCGTGGAAAGAGGTAGCAAACGGTGTTTCCTGTTCTCAACCGTTAATCCAAAAGTACAGCCATGTTAATATTAGAAATGTTAGTAAAAATAAAATGATGTCCCTGTACAATCAAACATATTTAGTTTCCCATCGTTTTTGACATTTGATTTTGCGTCCAACCGTTTTATTCACTGGCTGACCGGTAACAGCAGTAGATAAAGGTAACACAGATGGAGTTAAGCAGTGATCGCCAAAAGCTGTGTCGCGACACATGCCCCTGCCTCCACTCAAAGGTAACCATGGCATCATAACCCCACCCTCTGTTTACAGCCTTCACTTCGATATAAGTAAAGACATTTATCAGCTGCGGACGTACGCATGTAATGTTACAAGTGTGTAGGATAATATGTTTCGAAGTCTTTTCGAAAACAGATAATAAGCAAAAACCTAATTTTAAAGAGTATTTATTTTGTGCAGATGGCAAAAATACGAGATACTTAATTTGTTGTAAAATTTTAAATGGCGTGTAAAAGACCAATGTACGTTGTCATTATTCTTCTTGTTATGAAGACAACCACGCCCTTACCTGTAACTTGAATATTTCATTAATAAACGAACAATAAAATGTATCTGCTTCTATGTCTTAATCGGAGTAAAATACTTCGACTTTTTTTTTTAAGTATATAGTGTAATTTACAACTTCGTGACCATTCTGGTACGTTTTTCTAATTTCAAATATCTGCTGATGTAAAGTACACGTTCTTTTTATGGTAAATCAGAAAATAAATGTATTTTAGTTTATTAATAATACAAAAATAATGAAGAGGAGGATAAAAAATTAACGTGGAAAAAAGAGTGTATAGTTAATAAGTAGAAAAATATTATATCGCTTTTGTTTTTTGGTCACAGTCCGTCTCTGCACTGTTACTCACTGCATTACCTGAGGAGATACCCACTCCACCCCTCTCCCTGCGATAGTGGTGTGCGGGATGCATTTCTATTACGTCACAATTTCGTGGTGTTTGGCAACCACTGGAGTTAAGGGTTCACGGATTTCACTTTCACTTACGCTAGTTGCGAATTTTTAAGAAAATACAGTAGACTGTTGTTAACAAAAATAAAGGTATGTCAAGCTCTAATGGTGGTAGTTTCATGATGTATGTTGTTGTTCTTGGCGATACCCAAATGTAATATCTGGATGGCTGACTGAATGACTGAATTAATTAAAAAGTGAGAAAATAAATATCAATTGAAACGTACACGATGATAATCGCGTTTTGCAAGGGCTCTTAGAATTCCTCGATGACACATTGTGGTCTGCCTTTTATACCCCCAGAGCCGTCCACCCACAAAGAGTAAGAAAACTCGAACATACAAGATACAATCAAAAAATTTCCGAACTGTGCTTGTATATATTGTACTATTAAACATATATGCGCGTGTGACTGAAGATCATTGCTTCCATAACTGTTGAGTCAGTCTATCAAACAGCGTAAGATTGTCTTTAAAAACTGAGCTTCTATGCCTTATTCTATGCAAACATATCACGGTTCTATTGCGATTTCCTGGAATCTCTCCTGTACGCCTTACAGCTAGTCTTCTTGTCTGCCTTTCAAGTAACGCATTTACTATAAATTCCAGGTGTTTCCCTGGTTCTAGATAATTTCTCCGTTTTCTATGTCCTGTGTGATATCTACATTCAGAGCAGTCCCGAAAATTATTGATTGCACCTTGTACAGTGTCTAAGCTTAATTTTAACCTTCGAGTCTGAGAATTTTTGTTAAACAGATAACTACTGAAAGTAAAGGAAATGTTGACAGGGGGATAGAAGCTTGTCATAAAGAGAAGAGCTCTCCGCGTACAAACAAACGAACATAAAAATGGAACTTCACAAGGACCAAATGAGGAGAAACGTGTTTTCCTTTTGAAGTCAAACATTGTAGAATTGCTTTTATACACTGGTCGTTAATCGACTGGCACTTCTTTCGACCTTGAACTCCTTCCTTTTCATTGCGAATGACTCGACACAAAGGGTGCACATAAATTTTCCAACTGGGTATAAAGTTTCACAAGTCCGTGGGCGACCGGACAGTACGCTGCTGAGCACGCCGGGGGTTGCGGTGTGGAATCCCGATCTGGACGGAGATACCAGCCACATTTATTACCCTGCCGTATTGTGGTGAGAATCTAAAACTGTTGAAACCCTTACATCTGAGAGGTGATGGAAGGGTTGAGCCACTCCTTAAATTTCTTAAAGCCAGTTAATCGGGTATGATTGGCTTGTTAATTAAGGGTATACGTACGTGAACGACCACAAATATTATCAGAAAATGCAGGCTCTAAATTTCTACAAATTTAGAAGGAAATGAACTCAAAATTGGACAAAAATTACAAGGTACCACAACAAGACTTATTAGAACTTAAATATCTGATAAAAGTATAAAAAGGTTATTAATAATATTTTTTTAGAAATCACTTTTTACTTTAAATTAAATTTTCCAAAATTTGAAAATTTTCACACATATTATTTTATAACTCCACAACCATTAGAGATAGAATTCTGATACTTTATACACTGATTTAACATGCATTTATGCAAAAGTTAGACTACATTAATGCTCATTTCTTTGAAAATATAAAAAATAGGTCACAAAACATTGTCAATTTTAATATACTCGTATTTTATATTGGACAAATAAAAAATTCATTGTATTAAAATAAACAACTCTAAATGCCTGAGAGTAGTCTACTTTTCAGAAATAAGTGTGTATTAGATGCAGGAAAAATATTAAAGATGTCAGAGAGACTATAACAATGTTATGGTTACCAAATGACGTAACTGCAGAATTGTATTATTTTTTTCATACTCTGATAAAACTGGTTTGAAAAATATTAATAGTAATCTTTTTTATACTTTTATCAGATATTTAAGTTCTGATAAGTCTTGTTGTGGTACCTTCTAATTTTTGTCCAATTGTGAGTTCATTTTCTTATAACATTTTAGAAATTTAGAGCCTGCATTTTCTGATAATATTTGTGGTCGTTCACGTACATATACCCTTAAGTAATTAATTTAAAGAAAAACCACGTGATGAACATCGAACTGATTATCTAACCAAGGGACTAACCAATGAACTGAAACAATCATGAACTATTTAAGGAATGACTAATAAATAAATTGTTGAAGTGAGCAAATGACTTGTAGGCCAACTCTATAAAGAATGAACTAAAAGAAAAACTGCTTATCATGGAACTTAGAAGCTAACTGATAGGGGAACTAACAACTGATTCTCGAACTAATTAACTTTCTGACCCAAGAACGAATTTATTGATTGATAGACGAAGCAATTTACTGACGAACCAATTAACTAACGAACTAATTGACTGACAGAACAATTAATTGACTGGTTGATGAAATAATTAACCGATCGATCGACTATAACCCATTCAATTCAGAATTCTTTGAAGATTCATGGTAAAATTTATGTACGACTATCATTAATTAATCTTGTGGTAGATATTGTCAACAGTGTTACTTCATGTTTTGCCATAATTGTGTAGGTGTTCATAACCCTTTGGCATTAAACATGTCATGGCGTGTTTTGGAAAGGTCACTGATTGAATTCCCAATATGCTCAGTCACTTTAAGAGAGCAGTATATTATGATAATAAATAACAAAAAGAATTTTAGTTTTGTCCTTTAAATGTACAGAAATTTCATCTTTTCGTTCTGAAAAGATATTTTAAAATATATTTGTTCGGATCAAATTTCTGCACATTTAAAGGACAAAACTAAAATTCCGTCAATAAAATTTATTGTCATAATTAGGGAGCGGATTTTTATATGCTAAAAATTTAAATATACTTATTTTTATGTGCTAAAAAGTACGAAAATATTTTCTAAAAATTAAAAAATAGTTTTTTTTTAAATATGACAAAAATACCTTACTTAGCTTGAAAAAAAATGTTACTAGGTACTCACCAACCACACTTGAGTGCTAGTAGTTGGCCGAGAATTGCAGTGAACAACAAAGATCATCTCCAAATTCTCCATCACAAATGCATGCCGATTATCTCTGAACGACTTATACTGTGAAAACGATCTTTCCACATCACAGGACGTCAGACGTGCACATTTAAAGAGAGGAATGTCACAAACACTAACACCGTCAATTTCACCTACAGGCACATCCTTCAATACTTGAGCAACTTTACACATTTTTTTATATCCCCTGTTTTTCCCAAACACATTCTAGAATTTGGCCCTTAGTAATTGTGCTTCTGAACCTGGTAGCGAATCTAGTTTAATTTCCACGGCACGTACCTCCCTGTTTCAGACAACAGGTTTTTGGATGTTTCGAGTTTTTTATGGTGCCACACAAAAAGCTTAAATTTGTTAATAGGAAAGCCAAATCGTTTTTTAAATAACCATCTTTCAGTATATCTTGAAGGATATCGATTGACGAAGCCCAATAACAGGGAATCACAACAAGATATATTGCCTTACTTGATAGACATGAGCGAGAGACGAAAGATTTGTTTAAATTAAATAATGTTCATACCCGAGCTCTTATCTGTTGTGTTTTACAAACAAAACGTGGAATGAAATCATCTTCAGCAACAATAAACATTCCTAATTATGTGTCGCAAGATCTCTCCTACTTGTCCATGTTAATTTATTCTCTAATAATAACATTGATATGCTACCTAGCAGTTCTCAGAACATCAGGCGATACTATTACAAAAATGGATCACGGATACATCACACAGCGCCTAGAAACGCGAAGCAACCAAGAATTCTTAAAAAAAAAATAACGTATTTCTGAGTGATATAATTGATTTAGTTTTAAAATATTTAAAAGTTCTTGTAAAAAATTATTTAAGTAAAAGAACTCCAAGATTTATGTGTTTATGATAGAATTTATGAAAATATGTATTTACATAATTTTTTTTGTGAAAATATGTGTTTTTATGTGATATAAAATTCGAGTTTTAACCTTGAAACTTCATGTTCGGAATTTTTAGCTTTGTTAATTGTGTTTTATAACACGCAAAAAGAATATTTAATTACATAGGAATCCGTTCCTTAGTCATAATACACTGCTCTCTTAAATTGATTGAACATATTCGAGATTCAATCAATGGCTTTCCCAAAACACGGTATGAAATGTTTCATATAAGACAATTTTTATCTCGAAAAGGAAGAAAAAACGAGCAAAATTATATGAGACGTTTTTTGTCTGAAATATCTCAAAGAATAACTTTCTGAAAGTAATGACATTACTTACAGTTCACTCCGTATAACTCCATAATTGGATGCAGATACGCAACAATAGACCAACCGACATTTTGAAAAAAAAAAGAGAGAGATATTTGCACAGATCTGTTGTTGGCTGGATTATTTAACTTAGAAAATATCCAGAATGCAATATCTGCACTCTGCTGCCATTTACTCATAGATAAGCAAAATTCGTTTATTGAATAAAATTTATTGATTTATTTATTTACTTATTTAGTTATTTACTTATTTACGTATTTACTTATTTACGTGTTTACATATTTACGTACTTATTTATTTGCTTATTTACGTATTTATTTATTTATTTATTTATTTATTTATTTATTTATTTATTTATTTATTTATTTATTTATTTATTTATTTATTTATTTATTTATTTATTTTGCTTTGCAATATTAACCCAACTGCTGATCTGTTCATAAAAATCAGTTAGTCTTTTTTATTACCATTTGTGCTATTTTTTGTAACAGTATGAATATTACAATACTTTTTGCACAAAATATTTAATAAATAACCAAATTTACTTCAATGGTGAATATCTCGAAAACATGTTTATGCTCGACAATGCCGAAATGTAGTATTTATACACCTGGTATCAGCCCTTTAATGGACCTCATTAAAGTACACCTATTCATTAAAGTTCAGGTGTTCCACCAATCAGAAAACACCATTGTAGCAATATGAAAGAGCAATTATCGATTATTCTCGGATATGCAATCGAAAGACAACTAGCGAAACGTCACGGAGGCTGGAAATCCAATACTGTCGCAGAAGGTTATGTTCTGTTACTATAATAATTAGCGTTAATTGTAAATAATATTCAAATAAATTCAATTTGTCATCTCGTTTTTCAATGTCTAAATCAATTTCAAGGTTATATCAAGATTAATATTTATTTTACTCTCTAGATTATACCAAGGTCAATGACATTTGCTTCTCGGAAAAAAATCAATACTTTCGCGTCTGCGCACATCTCACAATTTACAAGATATTGCATAAGGTCAGTTCCACTCCCCAGTCAAATAAGAATAACATGAATACTTATGAATAATTTCAAGTTAGAAATATGGTCGAGCATAGAAAGTCGTATGAAACTTGACTATAATGGTAATTAAGACGCTCGTTCCTTAAATTTACTCGCGTCTTAATTACTACCGTTATAGGTTCGTTGCATAATGTACTAATGAGTGCAATTTTTTTGTAACAGTATGAATGTTACAATACTTCTTGCATAACATATTTAATAAATAACCAAATTTACTTCAATGGTGAATATCTGGAAAACATGTTTTTGTCGGTTGGTCTCTTATTGCGTAACTCCATCCAATTAGTAATGAAATATTAATTGTCATATTTTAAGTAATTAAACAAAAATGTATTAGGATTAATGGTAGTTCATAATTTATTTTAATAGTTTTAAACTGTTATCTCTGTGCTTCTGTGTAATTTACTTTCATTCTTCACCAGCTGAAACACTATATAATGGACGGGAGGCAGACATTCGAATTGTGAGGCGAACAAATTAACCCTTCCCACCCCAAAGAAACGGAGAAATTTTCCCTATGGGTTCTTGACTTTAAAGAGTTTGGGGTATAAAACCAACAAACTAAATTTTAACCGCACTTAAGTCGGCTCCGTGGGGGTTCCCTCGCCATTCCAACAGCCTGTGAGGCCATTCCGCACTGGAAACTAGGTCACCTGCTATTAAAACCCTAATATTGACAAAGTAAATGCGGTCAAGACATTTCTCTATGGCCGCAGAATGTTTTGTCGAACCACTTATCGTTTCAATTAAAAGCTGTAGGGCAGTAGAGCTCGCCGCCAGACATTTGAGCAATGACCGTCTTTCTTTATGTTGATCCGGCACAAGGGCCGAGAAAGCAGCATTTTCCTATGGGAGTATTTATACCGGTCGGCAATCAATAAATAGTGGACGCGTCTTAGTGGTGGTGCAGTGCGGAGGTACAAGGAACCGGGCAAGCGATGAGGCATCGTACCCAATCAACGAGTTGCTGTGTAAACATACACAAAGATCACACTGCTCCGTCTCTATTTTCAGTTTGTTCCAAGCGCAGAAGCTTCGATCATTTAAAATAATAATAATAATAATAATAATAATAATAATAATAATAATAATAATAATAATAATAATGACTCTGTTAAGAGAGAAGTTTTATATAATATCCTTATTGAATTTTTTATTCCGAAGAAACTAATTCCATTAATTAAAATGTGTCTTAGTGAAACTTACAGCAGAGTCCGTATAGGCCAGTTTCTATCTGATGCTTTTCCAATTCACTGCGGGCTAAAGCAAGGAGATGCACTATCACCTTTACTTTTTAACTTCGCTCTAGAATATGCCATTAGGAAAGTTCAGGATAACACAGAGGGTTTGGAATTGAACGGGTTACATCAACTTCTTGTCTATGCGGATGACGTGAATATGTTAGGAGAAAATCCACAAACGATTAGGGAAAACGCGGAAATTCTACTTGAAGCAAGTAAAGAGATAGGGTTGGAAGTAAATCCCGAAAAGACTAAGTATATGATTATGTCTCGTGATCACAATATTCTACGAAATGGAACTATAAAAGTTGGAGATTTATCCTTCGAAGAGGTGGAAAAATTCAAATATCTTGGAGCAACAGTAACAAATATAAATGACACTCGGGAGGAAATTAAACGCAGAAGAAATATGGGAAATGCCTGTTATTATTCGGTTGAGAGGCTTTTGTCATCTAGTCTGCTGTCAAAAAATCTGAAAGTTAGAATTTATAAAACAGTAATATTACCGGTTGTTCTATATGGCTGTGAAACGTGGACTCTCACTTTGAGAGAGGAACAGAGATTGAGGGTTTTTGAGAATAAGGTTCTTAGGGAAATATTTGGAGCTAAGAGGGATGAAGTTACAGGAGAATGGAGAAAGTTACACAACGCAGAGCTGCACGCATTGTATCCTTCACCTGACATAATTAGGAACATAAAATCCAGACGTTTGAGATGGGCAGGGCATGTAGCACGTATGGGCGAATCCAGAAATGCATATAGAGTGTTAGTTGGGAGGCCAGAGGGGAAAAGACCTTTGGGGAGGCCGAGACGTAGATGGGAAGATAATATTAAAATGGATTTGAGGGAGGTTGGATATGATGATAGGGACTAGATTAATCTTGCACAGGATAGGGACCAATGGCGGGGTTATGTAAGAGCGGCAATGAACCTCCGGGTTCCTTAAAAGCCAGTTAGTAAGTAATAATTTCTCACAAAGAAATAGAGACAGCTGCCTGACAGACCAGGTGACCATTCATATCCAGATTACAAACATACAATAATTTAATTTAATTAACATGAAAACTGTATTAATTTGGAAACAAGTAAAAATTGCTATAACATTTTGATACAATCGCATTTATATATAGAATGCAAATGAGTATTTAGTATAGTCTAACTATAGAGTCCTTAAGAATTTGTAGACAAATACTTTTTATATCATGCTGCAGTATACCTAGAGAATTCAAATAATTACACTTTTCAACAAAATTAAACGTATTTTTTGTTAAAAGATAAAGAATCGGTGATGCTTATAGCATTTTTTGTGCTGATTTCAGATCTGTTTTCAAAATGTTTCTATCACCCAGGGTTTTCCAATAATTATATGAAATGTAGGCCTACTTCAGACTTTTCTAGTATTGATATCTTGCAATATTTTACCTAAAATCTAATTTATTTACCTAAACTATGAGTGAAATTAATTTTAGGCTATATTTCACGATAATGCAAGAGCCGTATCAAGTTTCCTAGTTATAATAATAATAATAATAATAACAATAATAATAATAATAATCATAATCATAATAATCTATAATAAATAGTGTATCAATCTTTGCGTCTGTAACAGTTGTGCAGCATGATTATTCGATTTATTATATTTTCTGTGACGTTATCTCTGTACTAATATTGTTATTAATCTACTACTATATCAATCATATTTTGTAAAACGTTTCTACATTGTCGCAGTATATAAGCGGAACACTATGTATGGACCTATCACATTATATATGTGGTCAATCAAATATTGAATAATTATTAATTAGCTATAATAACTGTATATCGAAGTTTTTCATACTATTTTATTTATAACTTCATGTTCCTATTTTGGTACGTTCCATTGACTGTTCCATTAAACGTTTGTCATAAACGCAGAAAATAAAGCCTTATTTTTACCGTGTGAGCAAAGCATATGTGTATCTTATCTGTCACCTTCCATACAAGAAAATACATGTCGGTGAGATGACCTTGTACTGTGTTTCTATTTATTACGAGCGTATCACGACCGATCGTATCTCACTCGAGGGTGCGACACTCGACCGAGTTCAAGCGAGCGATTTAACTCCAATGCAGCACTCTGGTAGGCAGTTTCTTCTCAACCAGTGACTCAGCCAATTCCTTTTCCTCTTCTCTGATCAGTTTCAGCATCATTATTTCTTCATCCACTATAAATTGAAAAATATTGGGAGTGATGACTGAAAAGGATTCTGGTAAAACCTGCCAAAATGTCGTATTTTTCCAGCATAAAGTTCAACTGGACTAGAAGGAAACGGAAGCCTCTTCTCCATCGTGAACAATCTGATAACGGGGACCGTCTTATTATTAAAAATAGAAGCGGGTGTACCACTATTGAGTATATCGTCAGGTGTTGGCGATCTGGTCCCACGGTCTGTCGTGTGCTGTGTGTATTGTAGCAGATGCATATAATAGTCCAGAATGTGTTCTTGTTTGTAATATGGTCTGAAGAAAAAACGTAAAAACACTAGCGCATGTTCACGGAAATGTAAACCGTCTCTGTCAAGTTGGCGAATTGTGTCTCCCGCCTTGAATTGTGTATTTTGAACACTGTCCAAAACTGGAGAGGGGAGGCGAGAATTAAACTCGTTCTATCCAAAGCAAGATAAGATGTGGTCATTCCAGAGAGACCTCCAAAACAGAATTTTATGGGACTCTGTGTATTTCAGGAATCACTCTCTTCTGTTATTGCTTTGTACGAAATCCGCTGCATCCATGACTCCTGTTGTTATTACATTAGTTTAAAAATAACTCATACGGAATCAGTTGTATTATATAGAGTTAGTTAAAAGTCCCGCACCACCTAAATAACTTTTGAAGCATGTGATTCAGTGGCATGAAACTTAATATGTTGGGATAACCATATGCTAATAACTCAATAATGGTATTACCGAGTTTTTTCTACTTCCGATTTAACCGGAAGTAACTCCAACTCTCTTATTTTAAATGGAACACCCAATATATATTTTTTATTTTTTGAATAAAGCTCATTAAGAGCTTTTCAAAAATTACCCACACTTGATACTTCTGTACAAATTCAGTGTTGCTAAGTCAAGAAAAAAGAAAAGTGTATCGAATATTAATATAATAAATGCACTACCTAAATAACTTTTTAAACATACGGTTCAGTGATATGAAACTTGGTATGTGAGGATAACCATATGCTAAGAACTCAATAATGGTATTACCGAGTTTTTTCTACTTCCGGTTTAACCGGAAGTAACTCCAACCCTCTTATTTTAAATGGAACACCCAATATATATTTTTTTATTTTTGAATAAAGCTCATTAAGACGTTTCAAAAAGTACCCACACTTGATACTTCTGTACAAATTCAGTCTTGCTAAATAAAAATGGAAGTGGTGCAAGATATTCCTAAAGCCTGGTTAAATCATTCCTTAAATGGTTTCTTTGATCGAGTGACACATTGTAAAGCAGCTGAGGGCTACCAATTGAACACATAATTTAGAAGGTGGGCTAGCTTTCTTTTGTTTTTGTTAAGGTAGGCGTATTTTATTATTTTAATATTCGATACACTTTTCTGTTCTCTTGATTTAGCAACACTGAATTTGTACAGAAGTATTGAGTGTGGGTACTTTTTGAAAAGCTCTTAATGAGCACTATTCAAAAATAAAAAAAATATATATATTGGGTGTTCCACTTAAAATAAGAGAGTTGGAGTTACTTCCGGTTAAACTGGAAGTAGAAAAAATACGGTAATACCATTATTGAGTTCTTAGTATATGGTTATCCTCACGTACCAAGTTTCATGTCACTGAACCGCATGCTTCAAAAGTTATTTAGGTGGTGCGGGACTTTTAACTAACTCTGTATAGTAAATAATATTAATAATAATAATAATAATGATAATGATAATGATAATGATAATGATAATGATAATGATAATGATAATGATAATGATAATAATAATAATAATAATAATAATAATAATAATAATAATAATAATAAAATATCAGTCACTAAAATCATGATTTTAATTTGATTTTAATCTATAGAGCGAGACAATTTGCCTATTTTATATAACAAATATAAATATTTACAGAAAATACTCCTATTAAAAACATATGCTTTCTACTATAGAACATCTTAAGAATACTTTCAGTAACTCAATGCTATTATTTCATATTCTAGAATGTAACAACAGTGGAAATACAGGGACATCATTTTATTTTTACTTGCATTTTTATTGTACCTGCATTTCTGAATGTACTTCACTCTCACCCCTTCACTAATGTCCTTGCTCCCGTCAGACACACAAACTTACGGCCGCTGTTGCATTCGAAGTCTTCAAGCAGTGAAGTAAACACTGCAGTTTATAGTGTGTTTCATAAATATGATTACGTTTTCTATAGAAGAAAGAACCTATTTTAATAATATCGTACTAAAAATTATATTGAAGAAACGATAAATTCAATTTCAGAGAATATGCTTCAAAATGTTTTTAATAATATGCGTACTGAATTGAAGCCTGCATTGTAATGAACGGCAACCATTTTCAGCAACTTGTTTAAAAATTCGGATTAGCTTTTTTTGAATTGAGGTGGCTAGAAGCAAAGGAATGCTAGTGACATTTGTAATAGCATGAGTTAAGTGCATCCAGTGTAAGCAAAAGTATCTAAAATGTTAGTGGCAAAGGGATATTTTGATCGCATCACACATTAAAATTTAAATAAACATTTCACCGATTTTACGAAAACTTAAATATTTAAACCCTATTTTCTCAAAAGTAACTTAAGTGTACTTACTGCCCTTTACTTACGACCCCCTCAATTTGGACTCTCTATATTGTATGTTAACATCAATAATTAATATGCTAAATAAAGTAGACATTACATAACGAACATAGCCGCCTGAAAAGTTGAGTTTTTGAAAAAAAAATGTTACTACTCTACTGTATTTTGATAAATTCCATAAAAGTGATGATCAAACTGAAAATCGTAATATCGTATTTCCCTACAACATAAATGGATACACTACTTTTCTCTCCTCCTGTACCTAGTAAAATGATTTGTTTACATATTGCACTAGTAACACCAAACTCCTGTAATGGTAAGGGGCAACAGTGTTTCCGAGTATAGCCAGGTTAATGTTAAAAATGTTGGTAAAAATAAAGTGATGTCCCTGTATAAATCTTACAAGCTTTCTCATTAATATAATGTTGGCATCTGTTAGTTTAAGTACAGACGCATAAAAATCTTAAGTGATTAACATAATATTTCTCCAGTACTTCATATTATAGTGATGATACGAAGGGGATAAACCGTTAATACAGACAAAGTATCAGAAAATAAAACTTAAGACGAAATGATCATTTTACTGCATCCCTATGACTTGCATCCAGTATCATGTGTGAATAATTTGTTATTTACACCTGAATTTGTAAAGGTATTACGTGGACACACTATATCGAGGTTGCTGTAGAACTGGGAAAAGAGGGGTGGAAGCATGGGGAAGGAGTTCGCTCCCCTATCCACAAGGCCGAAGCCTTCAATGACGTTTCTGTGACGTTTGGCAAACACACTGTTCTCTCTTTTCTTCTCTCCCTACCGTACAATGACGGGAGGTTTGAAGGGAAGGGATGAGTTACGTGTTCAGGCTTGTGACGTGTGCTTCAATTGTAGCACAGTTTTGCATTGCTGCTGTATATAATATTGCGTTAAGGGTATAAGTGCAAATACGTTTAGAGGTAATCCGGTATAGCATACTGAAGCATATTAATTATGTAAATAATTTCTCAATGTAAATTTTCACTCTGAAAATGGATTTCAAAATGTTACATTTGTTCGGATCAAATTTCTGTATATTTAAAGGACAAATTCTTTCAATAATTTATTATCATAATAATTTATTATTATTATTATTATTATTATTATTATTATTATTATTATTATTATTATTATTATTATTATTACTGGCAGAATTAAGGCCATAGAACCTTCTCCTACACTTTACCATGTCACAAAGTATACAAGCGTTGAAATTTAACAAAAATTTAAAGAACAGAATACTGACACATTACAAAAAATAATAGCGTAACAAAATCGACACTAAACAATTTGCAAATAATACCATAATAGAAATAAGAAAGTAAAATACAGACCTAAGATTGGAATATACCAAAAGCAACTCAATTAGTACAAATAGTTAACAGGGGAAAACGTAAGGAGAATACAAGTGGAATGTAATAAATAAGGCACTGCTCTCTTAAATTCTTAAATTGACTGAGCATATTGGAAATTAAATCAATGGCTTTCCCAAAACACGCCAGGAAATATTTCATATAAAACCATTTTTATCTCGCAAAGGAAGCAAAACGTGAAAAATTGTACTGTATGTATTGTATTGTACTGTATTACATTGTTTGTTTGTTTGAAATATCTCGAAATATCCCTGAAATTAATGACATTACTTACGATTCACTGTGTATATATGGTTTATTTTTCAAATCATGACCATATTTTGCGTGGAGAAATCTCTACGTAGGCCTATATATTTCTTACTTACTTACAAATGACTTTTAAGGAACCCGCAGGTTCATTGCCGCCCTCACATAAGCCCGCCATCGGTCTCTATCCTGTGCAAGATTAATCCAGTCTCTATCATCATATCCCACCTTCCTCAAATCCATTTTAATATTATCCTCCCATCTAGCTCTCGGCCTCCCCAAAGGTCTTCTTCCCTCCAGTCTCCCTATATGCATTTCTGGATTCGCCCAACGTGCTACATGCCCTGCCCATAACAATTTACTGTAAGGTTTCGTAACAAGCTGTTTTTTACGGTAATGTTGAATTGTTTATGCCTTAAATTTAATTAACTTACTTGTTTTGTATTATACATAGGCCTATAGCTCAACTTATGAATGATCGTTTGCGTTTGTAAATTTAATAATCTGATTGGCTATGTATTGTATACTTTTAGTAGAGCCATCGATGTAGCTCAGTCGGCAGACTCGCTGGGCTGCTGATCCGGAGCTGCGTTCGGGCTTGGGTTGGATCCCCCTTTGGTCTTTGGTTTCTTCCGAGGTTTTCCACAGCCGTGGGACTGGGTCTATGGCGAGTCCTCGGCATCAACCCCTTTGATTTGATTACCTCCATTTGATTTGATTACCTGGTTGGGCTTTTCCGAGGTTTTCCCCAACCAAAAGGCAAATGCCGGGTAATAATTTGGCGAATCCTCAGACCTCACCTCATCTCAGTACATGTCGCCAAAATATTGTAAAAAATTGTACAAAATTGTAAAAATTGTATAAAATTACTAAATTGTAAAACTGTAAAATCTGTAAAAATTGTAATTGTAATATTGTAAAATTTTGACTTGTTCCACATCTTCAAGCTTTATTGCTCATGTAAGATCTATGGAATAAAATAAATGAATGAGTGAATTAGCCCTTCGCCCAACAATTCTAAATATCCAGATCGATTTTTTCTGTTTAGATTCGTCTGTACATTTACTTTTATTATTAACTTCCAACGGACAAATGTTCGAACGTATTTAAATAAAGAAATACTGACATGAACAAACCACTGTTCCCAACGTAAAAGCCAGAAATATTGCTGTGTCAGTTACATGTCTGGAATTTTCTGTACGATAGGTATTCCGTTACAGATCCATATTAAATACCAGTTTTCCCTGTAGTGAATAATTTTACGAGATCCACAAGCGTCTCTTAGCAGCAGTTTGGTTCTCAATTACCACGACTGACCGTGGCCTGGCCACACATGCAACCAGCACGACACGAGACTTCGGAGCGATAAAATTATACTCTACTATTCTCATACATAAATACATTACAACTGGTGTAAAAAAATGGCGACTAGAGATAAGTTCAGCTTTCCTGATGCAAAGATATTTATACTGGGTCGTGCGCGATTTATTCTTTTATAGCCTAGTTCTCGTAAGACAGGAAGGTTTCTTATTCCTGCATTACAATGAGCATGTTGTCTGGGACGCCATGGAAGATTTTGGCTTTGGAGTGTATTGAAGCGGATACACTTGATCCAATCTGCAGGATAGTTGGATCGGGCGATGTTGTTCTGCTTTCCACACGAACAAATCACTTTCCAAGTTTTTAAAATTGGAATTGTGTTGTGTTTATTGTCACAAAACTATAAACTGACAAGGAAAAAAAAAAAACGTTTGACTAAAAAGTGTTTATTACAGAGAAAAAATTAATCATATAAAATATATTGTTAAAAAACTAGAAGCAGATTTTAAAAACTTTCTTTTAATGGATAATGACTGGACTTCAGGGGTGCTATTCATAGACATTTCGCAGCACGCGGTACGAGCGTACTAAGCTAGCCCCGGCTATCCACTGGTTACTTGTACAGAATTCAAATCATATCCTATCGCTAACACTGGTTTATGAATACGAAAAACGCTGATCATCCACCGGAAACCCGCGTTAAAAATGTCTCTGGATACGGCCCCAGATATTTAGGTTTTAAAAATTAGATTAAAATAGTCGCGATGCAAGAATGAAATAAGCTCTAAAATTAAAAATAGACTATAAAAATCATATCTAAACTGGCTTTTCATCGCATCTTACTCAGAACTAAGAAATACCTAATCATATTAGTAGAATATTAAATGTTTTATAAACATTTTGTCCATTAGAAATTTCCTTAAACAATAGTCCATTTCTCTAGCTGTCTGTATACTAAAATGTAATGGAATTTCACAGTGATTATGAAAAAGGGAAGCATTATTTTAGTCTCGAAATTTACATTAAGAGTCATTCATTTTAGCCACATATACAGAGGGTTGTTTCCGATCTTTGGAAACGAATTTTGAATGACGTCATATGCGTCAGAAGCCACACGACAGGTGGACTGTGGTGAAAGGTGACAGACCAGTAGGAAGTGATTTCATAGTCAGAGTGCACGGTGTCTCACAGCAGCAATGACCAAGAAAATCGAGTATCTTTAGGAGGGGTACATTGCGACCCTTTCCAATGCCAAGTACAGTCCAGTGAAAATAAAAGAAGCCTGCAAAAAACGTGGTTTCGTTATTTTCAAGAAAAGCATCTTCTGTGTATCTTATAAGACTGGTTAAGCTCGGATGGGATTAAATTTCCGGAGATACGGCTTGTGACGGGGAGTGGATTTGTTTGCTTTTTCCCGACTGGCGTTAAAAAAATACCTGACCCCTACTACTCGATAGTGATCGATAATTTGTTGGTGTAAGCGTGACTTCTTTAGTTATTACTTCTGTGAATAGAGGGCGAAGATAATAGCCAGTGTTGCCAATCGTACATAAATGTTATGTTTTTATTTAACGACGCTCGCAACTGCAGAGGTTATATCAGCGTCGCCGGATGTGCCGGAATTTTGTCCCGCAGGAGTTCTTTTACATGCCAGTAAATCTACTGACATGAGCCTGTCGCATTTAAGCATACTTAAATGCCTTCTATCTGGCCCGGGATCGAACCCGCAACCTTGGGCATAGAAGGCCAGCGCTATACCAACTCGCCAACCAGGTCGACTCATACATAAATATACCCGCATTATAGAATACAACTTTTCATATCACTCTACTGATTGGACCTCGTTTTTTACTGTGACAACGTTTTTTAGTTCTTTTTAGTATTCTGGTTACTGTATTATTTGTGTTTTATGTTTTGTGAACAATTTTAGATAAGGGCGCAAATAGCCATAGTTGCTGACGCGCCCTTCTTAAACCCAACTATTTATCTATTTCTACTGATTGCTAAGCAAAACTAGGTTTAGCGGGAAACCGCTGATATTGTCAATTATAAGAATAATTATGCTTAATCTACATAATTACGAAATCACTCCAAAAGTAAATCACAACATTTTTTAAATTTATTTTTTATTCTACAACTTTTGCAAATTATGGAGATCATAGATACATCCTTCCCGCTTGTATTCAAATTTAATTTAAGTCGTTTTTGTAAGTGGCGCCATGATAGCGCTCTTTAAAGATGGCTGCTGTACTTGACATTCGTCAGAAACAACGTGCTGTTATAGAGCTCCTGTGCTGTGAGAACGAGAGAGTGGGAAACATTCACAGGAGGTTGAAAAAAGTGTATGGAACGCAGCTGTCGATCGCAGTACGGTGGGCAAGCAGATTATCTGGTAAAAGAGGGCATGCCAATATTCTGAATATTCCTCGCAGTGGCAGACCCTACTACTACTGCTACTACTACTAATACAACTACTACTACTAATACAACTACTACTACTAATACAACTACTACTACTACTACTACTACTGCAACTACTACTGCTGCTGCTGCTACTACTACTACTGCTGCTGCTACTACTACTACTGCTACAACTACAACTACAACTATTACTACTACAACTACTACTGCTACTACAACTACAACTAATACTACTACTACAACTACAACTACAACTAATACTGCTACTACTACTACTACTACAACTACTGCTACAACTACTACAACTACTGCTACAACTACAACTACTACAACTACTGCTACAACTACAACTACTACTACTACTACTAATACTACTACAACTACAACTAATACTGCTCCTACTACTACAACTACTGCTACAAGTACTACAACTACTGCTACAACAACTACTACTACTACTACTACTACTACTGCAACTACTACTACTACTACTGCTGCTGCTGCTACTACTACTACTACTACTGCAACTACTACTGCTGCTGCTACTACTACTACTACTACTACTACTACTGCAACTACTGCTGCTACTACTACTACTACTGCAACTACTACTGCTGCTGCTACTACTACTACTACTGCAACTACTGCTGCTACTACTACTACTACTACTACTACTGCAACTACTACTGCTGCTGCTGCTACTACTACTACTACTGCAACTACTACTGCTGCTGCTACTACTACTACTACTACTGCAACTACTACTGCTGCTACTACTACTACTACTACTACTACTACTACTACTACTACTACTACTGCTGCTGCAACTACTACTGCTGCTGCTACTACTACTACTACTACTACTACTGCAACTACTACTGCTGCTGCTACTACTACTACTACTGCAACTACTGTTGCTACTACTACTACTACTACTACTATTACTGCAACTACTGCTGCTACTACTACTACTGCAACTACTGCTGCTGCTACTACTACTACTTCTACTACTACTACTACTACTACTACTACTGCCCTATATAATACAGTGGCCATGTCACTTAGGCTAAATTGAACAAATATCAAAGCTGATTCTTAGTCTTTAGAGTGGGTAACGTACACCACTCATTGCTGTCTAGTAGAGCAGAGTGGTAGCATGTGTAGAGAGCCTTTTCACTTCCTCTCAACCTGTTGTATCACTGCTCATGTACATGACCCCGATGCTCTAGTTCGATTCCCAGCTTGTTACGTTTATAGAGGTAGGTCACATCTGGAGGATTTTCCTCTGTTACACTCGGGCATGAATTTTAGATGGAGAGTTGGGAAGGTAGAGCGAACTCTCAATGGACGGCAGGTTAAACAAATACTTGAACCACGACCCCGTGCCCAGCAGGTTATGTTATTCAGAAACTGCAGACGTGGTCAAATTATTGGAACCAAACAGTTGTTAACATTTTATCAAGATAATTGAGTGCTGTTTATAACATAATCTCAATATTTTGCTGTTGATAATTAGTGTCTTCACTTTATCATTATCATTAACGCATTTATACCAGTTTTAATTTCTCGTAAGTATAAAAAGGAAGAATATAATGCTTTAAAAATAAATTTCAATATTTCTTACGAAAGTCCTTCATTAGCAGAACTCCATTGTAATTAGGAAGTCCTTCCATATATTAAAAAAATAATTTATACAAGGTGTAAGCGATATAAACTGCCAATATTATTCAAGCTGTACATCTCGGTCTACTAAACATGATGTGTAGTAAAATTTTGTTTTTTTTTTCCTTATATTTTTGTTCTTATTCATAAAATGTAATGTTTTTAGGATTGATAGTAGTCTTAATTTCCTCCCGATTGCCATTTATATTTGTTACTGTTGCTCCAAGATATTACTAAAACATAATGTTAACAGCGGCTGTAGGAAGAAATTTGAAAGAGCTTCTTAGATTAATATTATTACATTTGTTGCGCATCTCAAGATATTCCCACTACACAGCTTCAGTGGAGAACACAGAGCGTCTGTAAGAGAATGTGTTTGTGTGCATAGATATTTAATATTGATTCATATATTCCAGTAAATGTATCATCTTAGCTCGAATGGTTTTCTCATTGCCTGTGTGGGCAAAATATAATGGCTCCCAAAAATTAAAGGGACTGTCTCCTGAAAATTTTTAGTTTTGTCTAACAGTGATAAAAATTTATCTTTTATTGCGTATAAGCTACCTCTAAGTAAATACTTTGTTATTGTTGTAATTAAATTCAAGTGATATTTCGTACATGAGTACTATTCCTGTGGTACACAGAATTATAGACACAGATATTACTCGGCCGACTGGAGCAGTACAAGTGGCGCTGCGAGCACACAGTACCGAAGCGTGAAGCTAGTATGATCGAGGTGCATCTAACTTGTATTCAAAGTAATCAAACTCGGGACTCTATAGTCCCGTCGCTCTCATTTCCGGCAGCCAATCGCGTTGAAGGTTGGCTACATTTAAACGTGTGCGTCTTGTGATTCGCTTATGAAGACGTTATTCATTTCTTAAGGCTCGATAAATACTTAATATAATCGCCCGCCATTTTGGCTCTTTCGTTGGCGTTCGCAGAAAGCACACGAGGAACGTTATTTGCCGCTCAATTATTTGCTGAATTACAGTGCGTTTGATTATCACAGGATCTACGACATGATAATATTTAATGGTGTGGCAAATAGATTCCTCTTATGGTAGCTCGGCAACGAAAGAACAAAAATGGCGAACGATACTACCTACCTAGACTTTATAGAGCCTTCACTTCCTAAGACGTAAGCAAAGAGGAGGAGTCACGCCGGGAATAACAGCGTCGTGACTATAGTTATAACAGTTTACACTGTTTAGTATAAGCAAAAAGGAAATAAAATATTTTAACTGGTGACTGTAATTGCCATTGGATTATTATTATTATTATTATTATTATTATTATTATTATTATTATTATTATTATTATTATTATTATCATCATCATCATCATCATCATCATCATCATCCGCAAACCAGTAATCCTCGATATCTAACAGACCTGTTAGGTTAAATAGGTATAGGTACTTGCCTCGAAAACATGACGGCCTCTCTTCTTGGAATTGGTAATCCCTCATAAACCCCCATCCTCTACTCAACCCCTAGCCGCGTGGCAGAAATACAATAGATCCCAGCATTGCCAAATATAGCAGTCATTGCCTCTTGGCTTTCACCTGTTCTCGGTGTCTTTTTCAGACATTTGTTTTATACCGTTGTGCGCTTCAATATGTCTAATTTATTCTGGCCATGATTGATGAGTGTTGGAGCAGATGATCCGTAGCCAGGCCTCCTGATTCATCTGGAGATCCAGGCCATCACGACAGGAAAAAATGATGTAAAAGGAATACATTTATCCATGGCTGGTATCTAACCTGGTCTTTATTTCACCGTCCTTAGCAACCTAAATAATGACATTATTCACAGCAGTGCTTAAAAGTTTTCTAACTTACAGCAGTGAATTAAATGTTTTTAAATCACTCTACATGACAACCAACATATTAGCATTAATTAAAATGAATATAAGTTATATGAACTTCTTCGCCAACAACACATTACAAAGGAAAGACCTACAAATTAAAATTAAATTTACATACCAGTAATGAATAAAATATTGTATAGCACACTAGAGTAAACAGATTTTATGCGCTCGTGGAAATTATCACCCAAGGCGAAGCGGATAAAATCCAGTTTTACTCTCTTGTACTATAAATTGCTATTCAATGGTCACAGTTTCCGAAAATTTTACCAGCGCAACATCTTTAATTAAGTATCAAATTCTGGAACTTCAATAACATGAGAATTTAACAGTTATTGCATAATTCTGAATTTCTTTGTTTATTAAGCAAAACATGTTAGTGAAAATGTAAATATAAAGTGTTTTTAAAATAAGTTTGTTCATTTTTATACCAATATTGTTTTAGTAATTATAAATTAAGATGTATTTACAAAGATGTAGTCTCGCTGAAAATCGCGGTTTCAAGGAACACAGTTTGAAAAACGTTCGCAAATCACAATGACTTCAAGAATTGGCAACTCGGCTAAGGGTTTATCCCTTGCGCGTGCCAGCAGTTAACTGGTGAAGGGGATGAGGGAAGGTCGTCATGTTTTCGTGCGAAGTATAATTAGTTATTTCCTGAAGCAAAGAATCATCTTGAAAGTTGCGTGATAAATACGATGTAGCCTGTATTAGAATCCTTGGATGTTCTTCCGTTGTCAATGTGATGTTCTAGGTTGTGTCCGGACTTGTCAGTGCTAATCGCAGTTGAGGTTGTCTCGATTTTTCACAGTCTGAAAGAAGAATATCCATCATCTCTTAACACGACACCGACCTTGACATTTTTATCAGTGGCTTCTGACCTCATTCTGTTCATAACTTGCAGCCATCCGATCTCGAAGTCTTGTACAAGGACCTTTTCACCCTTAATTCTTCCAATTCTTAATGCCTTCGCCTTACGCGAATGATATGAAAAGAAAAGAGCACATACAGGGCTATTCCGTTCAAACGTTTTGTAGAAGTTAAGTTTAGTGAAATAGAGTTTTAGTAGTCAATTAATATTTTATTGTATTAGAGTTAGTGTTGTGGGATTTAATCGATTAATCTAATCTATTAATCGATCAATTTCTGTTGTAAGATTAATCGATCAAAAATATTTAATCGAATAATCGAGTCGACTAAAATTAATCGGTTGTAGTTGATATTAATTTTTAATTTGTTAATAGAAACTCATACCAAAAATTCCTATAGTATTTCTCTCTCGGAAATTGCTTAATTAAAAGCAATTAGTACTGTTATTTTCTAACTCTAAACCAGGTAGCGTAGGAAAAATCTTTGCACAAACACTTCAGAAAGAGATGGAGGTATGAGGACAGTGACCTAGTTGACCTCTTTTGAAAGTTGAAACACAATGCGAAATCCTTATTAAGTTTTATGGTTTTCCAAGAAAACTTCCACCTTGTTGTCAGCTTATCTTCGCAGCATATGAAATACATACTTTTCTGGGGTTTGTCCTCCTCATCCCTTATGAAATAGCCATGTCTACACTGTGTGCAAGTGAGAGCTCATCTACCTTCTTATCTTTCTAAAATCTGGTAATTTGATTACAATAGGGGCCAGTCTTTTGTTTCGACTGCTGTACCGCAGTTGCAGTTTCTGTACTAAGTTTGTATATGAAGGTTGTGTGTTTAGTTTGATAAAGAAAAAAAAACAGTTTTCTGTAGTTTGCGAAAAGTGTAAACTCCATTATGTCATATGAGAATTTGAGAGGTAAGCTCGGTGAAACGTTTGGATTTAAATTGAACGATTGTGGAGAAGTGCTTGACAGAAAAAAGGTTTTTAGTGTTTAGTGATACAGGAAACATTGTAACTAAACGTAGAGCGGCACTTAATTCGGAGCATGTGAATGCAGTCACATGTTTAAAATCATGGATGAAGCAGTATTAACTGGGCGAGTCTTCATACTTTTTGTTATTTATGTTTGTCTAAAAAATTCCCGGAGAAATTGGCACAATAAATTATAAGCCTCATAATTAATATGTTAGTAAGTAATGAAAATACTTGTTTTGTAATATAACGATACAATATATACAGATGTACAACATTTAATACTTATGCTTATCACCGAACACAAGTTAAATTTAACAATAATTGTGTATTATAGTACACTGAAACATTTTTTCGATTCGATCAAAACTCGATTAATCTATCGATTAATAGATTAAATATTTTGATCGATCAACAGCACTAATTAGAGTACTTTATTTCTTCTAATCTTTATATACTGTCTTGTAATCGTGTAATAGTCAATTAAATCCCACTCGACTTTTGATATTCTCTACATAAATCAAAATCTCTAGTGACAGTACTGTAGGTAATGTAAAAGTACTTTCCTGATTGAATGTTATAATTTTGAAACAGTTTTACATGAATTGAGATAGCCAGCTATTGTATTACAGTGTGTTTCCTTTATGTTAGGTCTATTCTTAATGTTTACAGAGATTAACAAAATAGCGGGGGTATATTTCATTGTGTTACTTCGTTTCACATCAATTCTTGGTCTTGATGCAAAAAGAAGCATGTTTCAGTAAAAGTTGTTGTAGCAGAAATAGCATTCGCGGCGCGGCGGGGAGGTGGAACCTCCCTCCTCCCTTCATAGCGTGACCATCCCGAAGGATACAACAAGCCTTCCGCTTCGGGCATATCTCGTGCGGGCAGTCTGTTACTCATAAAGGTTAGGAAAAATCTTGAAATTCATTACAAGGTCTTGAAGTCATGAAAAGAATACATTTCTTACTTCGAGTTATGAAATTTTAATGAATACGTTTTTCTGCACATCATTCTTCGGCTATCTTCTCGGTAGAGATCAGCATAATGAAATCACCACATGGAATTGAGGTTACGGAAAGGCCAATGTCGATATAATTTCCATTTTTATATACAATCAACAGCATGTAATGTAGTAACAGGTTTCCTTTTTGATGATCAACTCTTTCTGTATGCTACTAATGGCTCCTCTACACGTATTGACATCATAGCGTACTCCTGACTACCAAGAAAGGTTATATAATTGATCCTACCATAAGGATTGAAACGGGGAGTAGCCAGCCGGAGGATATCAATCAAGAAAAGATCAACATTTATCTCCCAACAGTTGATTACTTCAAAGCAAAATACCAGCTTGAAAACATTGAGGTGATTGGTCTTCGTATTGGAGCTAGTGGTGTGAATCCCAAGTTCTTTGAAAGCTTCAGGAAGACTTTTGAACTACCACTGTCACTTACTACTGACATCATAGCTTCAGTTTTGAAACGCTCTTACCAAATTCTGAGTCATCATATTCACTCTGTTTAATTTATCTTTCTTCACTTTATAATTCATATATGTTTATTTTAATTTTCTGTCAACAAATTTATGTAAACATTTAATATTTTAAAATTCATGTAGGAGAGTATACTGAGTCCTTCTGGGCTATCTTCAATGGGAGGCAGTTAAAAAAATAAATAATTTTAACAATGAATATTATTGCATTTGTTCGATTCTTACAGTCTTTTGTTTTCTTCAGTGCCTCAAACTTACAGATGAAAAACTTGGACTGCCTTATTAATAAAAACTCTATATACAGACGTTTAACTGTCTTATACTTATACAATGAGTAGCTCGTTTATAAGTCGTGTATAAATTCCTTATTAATAATCAGTACATACGTCGTGTATAACAGTATAACTGTTACACAGCTATGTCACAGTTTCGTCATTACTTCGTTACGAAAGGTAATACAATATCTGAGGTTCTCTATTGCATCCGGTAGAGCGCTCTAGTGTGGCGTGGTAAGTATCGATAGTACAACTGGCTCTAATCGATTACCACACTATATTTTGGTCAAAGGGTACAAGCTACAGCAATATTATTCTAATTATTCTGTGCTCTTTGGTTTGTTCTTCTGTGGTTACATTGCTACCATCATCGTAAAATGACAGTCGATACGAACAGCACTTAGAGGGGCGGCCATTTTTTCTCTATATACAACGCTTAAACAAGGGGTTTCGTGTATATAACTACTGCAAAGCAATTCCCATTGTATAGTTACAGCCTGTTTATACATCCAACGCTTATGCATGGTTTATTAGTAAAGTTTTCAGTACAACATTAGCAACTTTCGACATAACTAACCTATACACATAAATACCCATAAAAGATACACTACAGATACTAGAACAAATGCTCGAAAACAACAACACACCACAAGAACACATTAAAGAAATCATCATCATCATTACAAAACAAAACTACTTCACATACAATAACAAATATTACACTCAAACCGAAGGCCTACCCATGGGATCACCCATTTCCAGCATACTAGCAGAAATATTCTTACACCACATAGAACAGACATACATACTAAACAAAGACAACAACAAACACGCAGACAACATCATATATTGGCACAGATACGTATATGACATACTAATACTATACAAAGGAAACAAAAGACAGATCCAAAACCTGCATCAAAACATAAACAAAATACACCCAAAGCTACACTACACATTAGAAATTGAAAACAACATATCCATAAATTTTCTAGACATCACAATAACAAAAGTAGACAGCAAACACATTCGAAGTACACAGAAAACCCTCAACAACAACAACAACAACAACAACAACACACATACACAAAACATCCAACCACCCCACACAACACAAACAAGCTGCATTCCGAACAATGGTACACGTACTACTCAACATATCAATGAACCAACAAGATTACAACGAAGAGCTAAACACAATCAAATACATAGCACAAGAAAACAGATACAACCCTAACATAATAGACAACATAATACGTAAGACAAAACATAATCACAAAAAACATAAGAATACAACTTAAATACAAGAACACAAAAATACATCACACTAACATACGAAAACACACACAAAATTGCAACCTCAATCAAGAAATTAAATTACAACATCGCATACAGAACAAATAACACTCTACAAAAACATCTCAACACGCAAACAACACAAACAAAGAAACAAACAAACAAATACAACCGCACCGGCGTATACAAACTGAAACCTGCAACAACTTCTACATAGGACAGACAGGCAGATCATTTCAAACACGTTACAAAGAACACATCACAGCCACAACAAAATTACAAAACACCTCCACATATGCAGAACACACCACAAATGCTAACCACACCCAGAGAGACATCAACACAGACACGGAAATACTACACAACCAACCAACCATAAAGCCAGAAACTAAACACACAAGAACAATATGAAATATGTAGACACACGAAAACACACCCCAACGAAATTCTCAACACACAACTCAATTTCAGAACACACACACTGTTTGACTCTACATTACACCACACGGACACACCTCACAGAAAATAAAACAAGAGGCGCCAAGACCAACAACGACCAGTTCTGAGGATGACCCATTAAAGGTCTAAACATGTAAACAAGGTACGTTAGATTTTAACACAAAGTCTTATCATACATATTCCTAAGGTTTTCTGTCTCAACTCTGCATAAGTCTCGTATAAAAACTATACACGGTTCATTAGTAATACTGTGAGAGTTTTATTTTCATCTGGCACCAATATCACAATTTTACCCCTATTCATTCGAAAAGTATAATTGTCTAATACCTCATAGCTTTTCAGACACAAGAACACATCCCATTATATTTGAAAGAAAGTACCGTCGATAGTGTTGAAATGTAATTGTACCTGTCTGTACTTGTAATAGTATTACCACTTTCAGTTTTATTTGCAGCGAATTGTTTCCGTTGTCTCATTAATATGCATTGTCGGTAATTAACTGGTTAATAATGCATTATTAACTGGTCACACGCGGCCTATTGGAAGCCACCGAGCGATGAGTAATTACCATACCTCTGTTATCCTACCGAACCGAGCAGCGCTGTAACTGAATGAGTCAGGTACGGTACCGAGCCGGAAGTGTGGACATGGGAAGGTCTGATTGGGAGGAGTTGATTAGCACTGCTCATGGAAAGGACGTGTTGTGACATAAAAATGCTTGAAATTGTCACATTATTAATTAGGATACATTTTATGACATTTAATAGGACCCATTCACAATGAAAACGTTAACATTAACTCGGGGACATAATCGTATGACATGAATATACAGGGTGATCCGTTTGGGTATGGATAAAATAAAAACACCGTAAAACATTTACTACTGAACTTTATTTGTTGAAACTTTGTACATATGACACTGAAAGATAGGAGATTTCTCAGAGCTCAATATGATCCCCATTGCGCGCCCTGTACAACTCATAACGGTGATGCAATTCAGCCCATGTCCGTTATAACATAATACGGGTGATTTGTTGAAAAGCTTGAGTAATTTTTACTCTCAGATCATCAATGTTCCTGGGTTTCTGTGAATAGACAATGTCTTTAACAAAACCCTACACGAAGAAGTCAGGAGTCCACACCTGTGGAGTAACAGTCAGCGCGTCTGGCCACGAAACCAGGTGGCACGGATTCGAATCCCGGTCGGGGCAAGTTACCTGATTGAGATTTTTTCCGGGGTTTTCCCTCAATCCAATACGAGCAAATGCTGGGTAACTTTCGGTGCTGGACCCCGGACTCATTTCACCGGTATTATCATCTTCATTTCATTCAGACGCTAAATAACCTAGATGTTGATACAGCGTCGTAAAATAACCCAATAAAAAATATAAATCAGTAGGAGTTAGATCTGGGGAGTTTGGGGGCCAAGCCAAGAGATAGCTGCTTCTCGTACTGGGTTTCACTTGCGACCTCCTGCATGTTTTTTTTTTAAACATAGAACATGTTTCTACAAATGTTATTGCGCGACAGATCGTTCCAAAAAAATGTAATTTATGGCACAAGTTACGCCGTCATGACGTTTTAGTTGACAAGGTAGAATTTTACGACACTGGTACAGACCCAAAAACAAAATTTTAGTCACCTGAATTTTCCTAGTTACAGTTATAACATGCTGTGCATGAACTGGAACATAGAAAATTCAGGTCGCCCGAATTTTGTTCCTGATCTGTAAAATAACGTGGCATATTATGCACAAAATTCAAGTGGCCCAAATTTTGTTCCTGATCTGTACAATAACGTGGCATATTATGCACAAAATTCAAGTGGCCCAAATTTTGTTCCTGATCTGTACAATAACGTGGCATATTATGCACAAAATTCAAGTGGCCCAAATTTTGTTCCTGATCTGTACAATAACGTGGCATATTATGCACAAAATTCAAGTGGCCCAAATTTTGTTCCTGATCTGTACAATGACCTGGCATATTATGCTCGATTTTCACTTACGATAATAGTACATTATGCAACGAGCCTATAATGGTAGTAATTAAGACGTGAGTATGTTTATGAAACGAGCGCAAGCGAGTTTCATAATTTTCATACGAGCGTCTTAATTACCATTATAGTAAAGTTTCATACGACTTTTTATGCTCGACCATATTTCTAACTTGAAATTATTCATAAGTATTCATGTTATTCTTATCTGACTGAGGAGCTTAACTGACCTTGTGCAATACCTCGTAAATAGTGAGATGTGCGCAGACGCGAAATTATTGATTTTTTCCGAGAAACAAATGTCGACATTGACCTTGATATAATCCAGAGACTAAAATAAACATTAATCTTGATATAACCTTCAAATTGAATTAGACATTGATAAACGAGATGACAAATTGAATTTATTTGAATATTATTTACAATTAACGCTAATTATTATAGTAACAGAATTGACTTTATTTCAAATATAGGTGATTTATTGATTTATTGCTGTCTTTCGATTGCATATCCGATACTTTCGCTTTCATATTGTTACAATGGTATTTTCTGATTGGTGGAACACCTGAACTTTAATGAATAGGTGTCCACACCTGTGGAGTAACGGTTAGCACGTCTAGCCGCGAGCCAGGTGGCCCGGGTTCGATTCCCGGTCGGGGCAAGTCACTTGGTTGAGGTTTTTTCTGGGGTTTTCCCTCAACCCAATATGAGCAAATGTTGGGTAACTTTCGGTGTTGGACCCCGGACTCATTTTACCGGCATCATCACCTTCATCACATTCAGACGCTAAATAACCTAAGCTGTTGATAAAGCGTCGTAAAATAACCTACTAAAATTAATGAATAGGTGTACTTTAACGAGGTCCATTAAAGGGCTGCTACCAGGTGTATAATTACTACATTTCAGCATGGTCGAGCATAAAGACTGTTTGTAATGCTGGAGTACAAAAAATAATTAATAGTGTTCTTATTAGAACAATGAGAGTTATTTTTTATATTTTAATCTTTAGAGGAGAACCCTCAAAAGCCGCTGCAGGTAGCTGGTTCCAGTCCATTATAGTCCTATTTAAAACAGCTTTTTCTATATCATCCTCTGTTTCCTACATTTTAATTGTGTCATTATGATCTGCCCTTGAGTAATAAGCTTGTTTTTCAGTTTGATCTTTACATAAGGCCCCTGAGCCAAATAACGCCATGTATACCTTTAACGCCACCCTATTAAAATTTGTTAACGATACAAGTTTTCGGTAGTGCACTACTGTAGCCTGCATTCGCTTGCCATATAGTGATGAAATGAGTTACTAGCTGTCCGCTGACATTTACGAGTGACATTATATTCCATTCATTCATTTTCCTGTTGTGTGTTGATAGTGAATGGCTGTTCTTATATCAAGGTAAGAGGCAATAGTTTATTTTGTGCGTTGAGCAAATAATAACTATATTAAACTATATATTTTCGTAATCCTTAAACATTCTTCTATGTGTAGAATGTATTTGCTATCTATAAAATTTGAAAATGTTAGAGAAACAGGCATGTCATGTTATCAAGTACTCAGTAGCGCTTTAACGCCATGTGGCGTTAAAGGTCTAGAGACAAAATTTTAGGTTATGTTAGTACTAAGGCCGACAGTACAGCATCAGTGTGAAAACATCAGGAAAAATCACTAAGCTTTCAACTTACAAATGTTCAGAATGTGCAGTGATGATATTGGTTCATTTCCTTATCGAACTCTTATTTTTTTTTTATTTTACATAACTTAATTTTTTTGTTTTACTTATTGGGAAACATTCATATTAAACTAAGGTAAATGCTTTTGTGTTTAATAACTTTCTACTGTGTCTTATTGTCTCTTTTTTTAAGTAAGGAGTCACTGGAAAACATATTTTCCTAATCCATCTGGTGTTTCAGTTTCAGATCAAGAATCTTTCATTAGTATTTAGTGATTTTGTAACTTTTATTAACAGAAACTCAAATTTAGTCCCTTAGTTCTATTTGTGTTGCTTAGGAAAAATAGTTCATTAACAATAATAACAGCCTTACTAATAAACCGTGTATAGTTTTTATACTAGACTTATGCAGCGTTGAGACAGAAAACTTTACTAATAAACCATGCATAAGCGATGGACGTATAAACAGCCTGTAACTATACAATGGGAATTGCTTTGCAGTAGTTATATATACGAAACCCCTTGTTTAAGCGTTGTATATAGAGAAAAAATGGCCGCCCCTCTAACAGCTGTTCGTATCGACTGTCATTTTATGATGATGGTTGCCTAGTAACCAAAGAAGAACAAACCAAAGAGCACAGAATAATTAGAATAATATTACTGTAGCTTGTACTCTTTGACCAAAATATAGTATGGTAATCGATTAGAGCCAGTTGTACTATCGATACTTAACACGCCACTCTAGAGCGGTCTACCGGATGCAATAGAGAACCTCAGATATTCTATTATCTTTCGTAACGAAGTAATGACGAAACTATGACGTAGCTGTGTAACAGTTATACTGTTATACACGACGTATGTAGTGATTATTAGTAAGGAATTTACACACGACTTATAAACGAGCTACTCATTGTATAAGTATAAGACAGTTAAACGTCTGTATATAGAGTTTTTACTAGTAAGACCGTAAGTGTATAGGTTACTAGAAAATAGGTGGCGTTAACTGGACAACCTATTCCTAATAACGCCATTTTACAAAGTTTTCCTATTTGAGTTCTAATTCTTGTTCGGTATATAATATATCCATTTTCATTTTTGTGCTATTTTGTAAAGATAAGATTACAGTTTCTATTTCATAATTTTCGTGTTTGTACATAACTTATTTCCAGAGCAAAAGTGACTGAAGTGTTAAGGTGGCGTTATTTGGTACGAGTACCTGATAATAATTTGACCAGGCCTGTAAATTACAAGAGTGCTTATGGTTTTCATACTGCGTATAATTCAAACTTTCTATATTGAACTTGTGTGGGAAGGCGACTTTTCCGCAGCATTTATAATAGTTGCTTCCCGTATGCATGTCTGAGCATTTGAAGAGCAGCCACTCGGAAGCTCTGTACAAAGGACGCAATCTGTTCCTTGAAAGCAAGCCACTTAACCTGCGTCCACGCCCTTGGCTCCCTTCAGCTACCGACATTAGTGGCGACCACCAGGGGATGATATTCCTAATAAGAACACAAGACTCTACTACGATGTAGACTTGATTTCGAACCCCTTCTATATCAGAATTGTTTTAAACTAGCCGTACCCGCACGCTTCGCTGAATTTGTTATAAATAAGAAATATCATTGACTTAAATCTGTTATATTTACAAATACAGCTTTGTTATTATTAGTTAAAATTAATTTATTATCAGTTACAAATCGTTTGCTACTGTATTACTTTCAAAGTTGTATTCAGAACTATGAATGTAACTGTTATTACCAGGCTTCGAGACTTTGGACCCGATACAATAAGTTTACTGTGCATGCACTATAGGTTGTTGACTCGCTGCAGGTAGATAGAGATGTGTTGAGGTAACAACGTTGCTATTTAGAGTAGAGTACGGTAGTATGGGGAAACACACATATGTACATTCTGAAAGTAAATATACATTACACAATGATAATGTCAAAAGAACGTGAAAAGCATTTATTCTCCTGTCTTTTATAAGTATTTGTATTTAATTATACACAATGTTAATGATGGAAATAAGCATGTAGCAGTTTTAATTTTTTCATTTATCCTATTGGTCGTCTTTAGGAAGTGCAGTTACAGTACCGAATTGCATTGGACCTACTACAAGATACATTCTCAGTGTCTCAAACGTACATCTTTTTTCGGTTATCTGCTAAAGTTTGTACTGTAGAAAGCTGCGCTCTACTTCGCATGACGTGATACGAGCAAAACGAAAAAAACATAACATCATTGCAGTCTCTAAGAGACAGTCCTCTATTCTCGGGTGGCTCTATGCCCACAAATTTGCTGTTTATGTTACACAATGTTCCATATCCGTTATTTTTACATAAAATTGATTTCCACTTCTGTTTTACACGTTCAGTAACCGGTGTACTTGATGTCTCATTAATTCTCTGCATCATTTTCTAAATTAATTTGAAGGCTTCCGGCATCTCTTGCTCTGACTTTTCTAACCGTGTAATAGTTTCAGACACAGTTGTATGAAAACCAAATTATTCGTCAGAACCTTCAAATCCAGAGCGTTTTCCTTTGAATATTTGTTGGCATTCATTCTACAGCACCCCCACCCACTGTACGCTTTACCACTATACTCAGTACGCTGTTATGCGGATTTCCCACTGAACTGCTCTATCGGATCCGAAATCTCGAAGCCTGATTATTACCATGCAATAGGTTATGTAGTTGTTCGATTAATTCTACTTTTAAGCTTGGTATTATGTTAGACCTAACAGTTTCTGAAATAGAATATATTTGTAAGAACTGAAGGGTGTTACTCTCAGCTGGAAGAAGGCTTTGTCACCAAACCTTTTGAAATAATATCAGTCGTATCAAAATGTTGCATATAATAAAACTTACCGGAAATCACTTTTAAAGAAACTTTTGTCATGTAATATTTTTCATAAAAATCAATAATAAGTGAGATATTTCGATTTATTTAATTAAGGCCCCCTTATAACCCTCCCTTTTAAATAAAGTATTTTGAATACCATATAGCCCATAATCTAAGTTACAAAGAACTTAATTTATATTCCAATTTTCATATAAATCGGTTCAGCCATTATCGCATGAAAAGGTAACAAACATCCAGACAGACAGACATACAAAGAAAAATGTCAAAAAAGCGATTTTTGGTTTCAGGAGGATTAATTATAGGGTACATGTTGACAGCAATTATTTTTGAAAAATCGAAAATTATCGGAAAAATTTCGGTTACAGATTTATTATTAGTATACAGTAGATTATATAAAGACAGAACTTAACGTTATTGAATTTTTTTCGAAATTAAGACTGTTTTGTTGAAATTTGTACAATCAGTTACTTATTTTTAAATGTTGAGTCTCTTTTTTAATTACTGAATATAATACAGGGCCAATATATTGTATTAGTACTTTTTGTACCTATTTTGATCTTATCTTTGTACTTGTATTATTTTCCTTCCCCTCTTTTTGCATTTTTGATTTGTTCTTTTGTATTTGTAATTTTATTTATATTTTCTAATTTACTTCTTTATTTTAGTAGGTTATTTTAAGACGGTTTATGAACATCTTAGGTTATTTAGCGTCTGAATGAGATGAAGGTGATAATGCCGGCGAAATGGGTCCGGGATCCAGCACTGAAACTTACCCAGCATTTGCTCATATTTGGTTGAGGGAAAACCCTGGGAAAAACCTCAACCAGGTAACTTTCCCCGACCGAGAATCGAACCCGGGCCACTTGGTTTCGCGGCCAGACGCGCTAACCGTTACTCCACAGGTGTGGACATTTAGTTCTTCTCTAGCCATTTGTTTTCATTTTGCATAAGCCTATTTATATTCTGGTGGTGTGATATATAAGGGCTGATAACCTTAACTCAACCCGATTAAATAAATAAATAAATAAATAAATAAATAAATAAATAAATAAATAAATAAATAAATAAATAAATAAATAAATAAATAAATGAATAAATGAATAAATAAATAAATAAATGAATAAATGAATAATAAATGAATGAATAAATAAATGAATAAATAAATAAATGAATAAATAAATGAACGAATGAATGAATAAAATATGAATGAATGAACAAAATATGAACAAATAAAAGAAATGTAAGTAAAAACAAACAATTTTAATTAAAGAATGTACTTATATAATAAAAGATTTCATTTGATAGTAAGCAGCTGTGTTTTTAGTATACGAAAATAATTGTTATGACTGATGGAATGAAGAATAATGGGACATTTAGCAAGTCAGACCTTTCAATAAAATTTATAAATTCAAATTTAGTTTATTACAAATTGACGTCCGTAACCTGGTGATTACGTTGCTGACCGTAGGTACGAGGATTGCTGTTTCAGAACTAATCGGGAGCGATGATCGTTTCTTAAATGGTTAACATTATCTCCATGTGGGTCTTGATTTTCGAGAAGTTCCAGATGTAACAGTTCTGCGTCGAAACGTTTCCCCATTCTGTATTGCAACTAGTGAACATTAAAAATTTGAAGACGGAAATTTCTATCACTAAACTAATGATAGCTCTACTGGTTGGTTAGGGCTAAAGATGCTTGGCGAGCTATAAAAATAATATGAACCAGTAAATAAATTAATGAATCATTAAATACATACAGTAGAGCAGTCATGTCAATTGATTCCCATAGGCGCAAGCGTGCGCTTTAGAGCTCAGGAGAGCCTGAACGCTTTACAGCGGAAAGGAAAGAGACAGACGAAAGAGGTGGTATATGCCGCTTGGTCGATCTATGTACAGGGATGGCCAGCACTGATTCAATGGATAAAGGGAAGAGAACTTATTAAAACTGTATCCATGTTAATTTTTATATTTGTCTGAGAAGTATAAGTACATTATAAGAATGTAAATTTTAATTTTAATGTTCATTTTTCACAAGTTTGATTATTTTTATTCAAAAGAAATATTTTCTCAACTTTTCGTATAGAAAAGTGAAATTTTCAGGTATAGGTCTATTTATTTAGTAGCCTTACAGAATGTTTTCGTAAATCTAATATACCGTATTTACGTATTACTGAAGATAGTGTATTGAAAATTTTGAAAATATTCGCATGGAAATTGTTTGTAAGGAAATGAATTAACAAAGCAACTACTGTTACATCATAAGCAAAAGGTACGTGCCCATATGTTGTAAAAATGTCAGCTCTATAGCTTCAGCAGATTTCGAGAAAATAATTTAATATTCTCATGATAGGAAGGTGCTCACCAATATCACCTTAAAAGCATGTGATTAGAGTTTTGTTATGGAATATTAGTTACACTTAAAACATATACAGTACCTAGGTAATTTTGCTTTGTACTATAATATTGTTTTGATTAGTTTATTGATTACTTTTATAAGGCTAAAGGTACCATCAATATCAATTCCAACTTATCATGTCATACTCAATCTCTCTCTCTCTCTCTCTCTCTCTTTTTTTATATCACTTTCTTTATGAATGATGTGTTTCATCCATTTAGTACAGTATAGTTGTACTACTATGGAATTTATGTGAATATTCCTTCTTAACTCTTTATTATGTTATCAACGATTAAAACACAACTGCAATTTTAAGAAATTGATGTTAATATGTTTGTTTTACAGACAATATAGTTTGTGCACCACTGTTTTCTTAATCCAACAGTCTGCTTATTCCTCCTTTCATGCCTAGCGGTTGATGCCCACGCACGACATCAAGGTAAAAAAAATGCGCTTGCTTTGACATCACTGCAGTAGAGCGTCTCGTTTAGGCACAGTGAAAACGTAAACAAAGTGCAGGTAACTCCGTACGTAGATGAAATTATTGGGGATCATCAGTGCGGTTTTCGGCGTAATAGATCGACTATTGATCAGATTTTTTGTATTCGACAGATAATGGAGAAAAAATGGGAGTATAAGGGTACAGTACATCAGTTATTCATAGATTTCAAAAAGGCTTATGACTCGGTTAAGAGGGAAGTATTATATGATATTCATATTGAATTTGGTATTCCCAAGAAACTAGTTCGATTAATTAAAATGTGTCTCAGTGAAACATACAGCAGAGTCCGTATAGGTCAGTTTCTATCTGATGCTTTTCCAATTCACTCCGGGCTAAAGCAGGGAGATGCACTATCACCTTTACTTTTTAACTTCGCTCTAGAATATGCCATTAGGAAAGTTCAGGATAACAGGCAGAGTTTGGAATTGAACGGGTTACATCAGCTTCTTGTCTATGCGGATGACGTGAATATGTTAGGAGAAAATACACAAACGATTAGGGAAAACACGGAAATTTTACTTGAAGCAAGTAGAGCGATCGGTTTGGAAGTAAATCCCGAAAAGACAAAGTATATGATTATGTCTCGTGACCAGAATATTGTACGAAATGGAAATATAAAAATTGGAGATTTATCCTTCGAAGAGGTGGAAAAATTGAAATATATTGGAGCAACAGTAACAAATATAAATGACACTCGGGAGGAAATTAAACGCAGAATAAATATGGGAAATGCGTGTTATTATTCGGTTGAGAATCTCTTATCATCCAGTCTGCTGTCCAAAAATCTGAAAGTTAGAATTTATAAAACAGTTATATTACCGGTTCTTCTGTATGGTTGTGAAACTTGGACTCTCACTCTGAGAGAGGAACATAGGTTCAGGGTGTTTGAGAATAAGGTGCTAAGGAAAATATTTGGGGCTAAGCGGGATGAAGTTACAGGAGAATGGAGAAAGTTACACAACACAGAACTGCACGCATTGTATTCTTCATCTGACATAATTAGGAACATTAAATCGAGACGTTTGAGATGGGCAGGGCATGTAGCACGTATGGCGAATCCAGAAATGCATATAGAGTGTTAGTTGGGAGACCGGAGGGAAAAAGACCTTTAGGGAGGCCGAGACGTAGATGGGAGGATAATATTAAAATTGGATTTGAGGGAGGTGGGGTATGATGATAGAGAATGGATTAATCTTGCACAGGATAGGGACCGCTGGCGGGCTTATGTGAGGGCGGCAATGAACCTTCGGGTTCCTTAAAAGCCATTTGTAACTAAGTAAGTAAGTAAGTAACGTGTGAGGGGAATACGAGCCGTACGATAAACACGAGAGATGCACAAGGTTTTAGTTACAACATTCACGGCGGAGCATTAATTTGGATGATATTTTCCAAAAACACACAAAACAAATGTACACAAATTGCATAACGTTGAAATAATTCAATAATATAAAAAATTAAATTTTGCTATTTATATGATGTTGCTTTCAAGTAGCATTTTTTACGGTCATGAATTTCATTCTCTGTATGACTAACATAATATCACCGTCTTCTGTACTGTACCTAAATAAATTGAACTTTGAGAAGGGATAAATATGTTTAGGAAATAGTGTTATCGCTTCAGATTAATATACTGTAGTTTTGTTAATGCTGCTTAAAAGCGACAGCATATTTGAAAGTTACCATTGCTTGTTTGTTAAAATGTGTATATGATAACGTTGTGCAATTTGTGTTCTTTTGTTTTGTGTGTTTTGGAAAATGTAATTTCAATTAATGCTCCGCCATAGCCTAAATTTTGTAACTAAAACCTTGTGCATCCCTCGTGTTTATTGTACAGCTCATCTTCCCCCCCCCCCACATGTTACTTACATTTTATTCACGTTTTCACTGTGCCTAAACGAGACGCTCTACTGTAGTGAAGTTTGGTGAAACCGGCTAATAGAGGTTTAAGTTATGCCCGAGTTCTCTTAACCATGAACAGAACATTTTTCTGAAGCCATAAATTTGGGAACCACTCCCAGCTATTCTTCTCTTACAAAAAAAAACAGTAAGTTACCAAGGATTTCTACCCTAATTAAAAACTCAACATCCTACATCGGCTTCAAATTCATGAACCACTGTTACAGTAGCTTACATTGCAACTTTACGTTCTCGTATGTAGTCACCATTGCCTGGATTTTAAACTCGGTTTTATTTTAAGGAATATGATATTACCACATTGCCATTTGCTGTTTTGGAAGTTCATAATGCCTCATGCCTATATCACGCCCAGCTCCGGAATTACAACTCACGCAGGATGGCTGCAACATGGTGTCTTTCCGAAATGCAAATATTCTCCGCGTCTAAACAGCTGCAGACAGATTTATGTAACTTGGTGCAGACTCCTTCCTCATACTTAATAAGACCATAGTGTGCTGCGGCCTGGAAAACATGTTCGCAATTCCGCATGCAAGCATGCATGCTTACTTATTTCGTTCTTGTTTGTGGTACTCCATCTTGAGTCCCAGCGAATGCGGTGCGACCTATCCTTCTTGTGGCATATTTGTGCGAGATTTTAGTAGTCAGTCAAAAGGGTAACGGATGTCATTGTAAGAAATATTATTCATGCATATCACTTTAAACAACTTTCTAATTAATTTGGAATTAAAATCAGAATACATCTGAATGAGGGTGTAATTTTACAATGTTTGTAAAATTTAAAACGCTTCTGTACAGATCTCATTTCAAAAGTCCATCAGTCCACACCTGTGGAGTAACGGTCAGCGTGTCTGGCTGCGAAACCAGGTGGCCCGGGTTCGATTCCCGGTCGGGGCAAGTTACCTGGTTGAGGTTTTTTCCGGGGTTTTCCCTCAACCCAATACGAGCAAATGCTGGGTAACTTTCGGTGCTGGACCCCGGACTCATTTCACCGGCATTATCACCTTCATATCATTCAGACGCTAAATAACCTGGATGTTGATACAGCGTCGTAAAATAACCCAATAAATTAAATTAAAAGTCCATCTCTCAATGTTGTGTGGCTTCTCAGAGATGAACTATTTCAGGGATGTCGAACAGCGCTCTCAAACTGTGAAACGATTAATACTCTTTCCTACCGTAGCTGAGCTTAAACGACAGTCAGTCAGCTCGCTGTAGCAGTGTTCTGTACGCAGTGTGTTTATCAACTCTGGCGGCTGATATGGATATGGAATGACAATTCAATAGTGAGTGGACAGATAAATATTTATTTATCTTAAAGGACGGAAAGAACTTGGATACATTAGCCATCATAATATTAAAAGGTATTTTAATTCTACACGTCATGCTGAAGCTTATGGACCAGAAAAGTTATCCAGTTTCACTCGTGAAAAGCCTGTAGAAGAATTAAAATCAAGATTGAATTTAGAAAATCTTCCATCATCATCGGGTGTTAGTAGAATAAGCTTGGTTCGTGCTAGCTACAAAATTTGTGAAATTATTGCAACGGCTTCAAAGCTATTTACTAACAGAGAATTTGTGAAAGGCTGTCTCATAGTGTTGCAAAAGGGATATGTCCGGAATACGTTAATGATTTTAAATCTATATGTTTGTCTCGTAATATTTTTGCAGAGCAAGTATCATAAATGGGAGATATCTTGGAGGAGAGGAACAACTGATAGCAAGAATGAAAAAAATTAACACTTATTACTCACTATAGCTGTTGATGAAAGTACCGACCGGAAAGATACAGTATATTCATAGGGAGTGTCGACTCAGATTTCAGTGTTCATGGGGATCTTGTAGATGCCATTTCACTGAAGGATCGAACTCGAGGAGGAGATATTTTTGAATCTATAACAAAAGCTATTAACAGATTTCAAGTCATGTTAAAAGTAATTAATTTTATACATCAAAACAGTTTAAGTTTCTGAATTTGAAGTTGCACTGCTACAACACATACACACAAAGTTGATATTTTAAACATGATATTAACAACATTATTATTATGATTTATTTCCGTCACTAACGAACAACATTCATGGAATAACCCAGCAGATAAAACATTGTTATTATTATTATTATTATTATTATTATTATTATTATTATCATCATCATCATCATCAACAGTAATCTCACTAGAGGTTTTGATTTTATCGATAAATCTACGAGTGGAACACGAGCAGATTTATATAGAGAAAATCAAAACTCTAGTGGGATTTAATTGACTATTACACGATTAGAAGAAAGTATATAAAGATTATAAGTAACAAACTACTCCAATACAATAAAATATTAATTGACTTACGAAAATAAACCTGTCTTCAAATGTATTATTGCACCATTACGCTAGAGGGCAGTTGGGCCAACTATGGAATCTTCATTGAACTCTGTAGACGGTTACTAGTCAAGAAGGGTTTGTTGATTCAGTTTCGTTTTTATGAAGACATTTGCATTCCACTTCAATCATCCGGATCCCAGTAATCAACGTCACTTGACAGATGATTTTCAATAAATCTCAGTATTAAACAATCTCTGACACGTGACTATCCATAATATCATATAGCAGAAGCTATAACATAACCTAACTAATATACACAAGTGTTACAAAAGTTTTAATTAACGGCGATGACATAAAAAATAAACATGAATAATTTTAAAAGGAATAATTATTGAATGTACAATTTTCAAATTTGAATGTGGTTGGTGGTTCAATTGATGTTAGCCTATATTGGACGTGTGCGTAATAGAAGTGGAACTCGTTGATTTAGGCCTACATGGTGTATTCTTCTCATTCAGGATTTCCGAATGAATAATTTTAAAAGGAATAATTATTGAATGTAAAATTTTCAAATTTGAATGTGGTTGGTGGTTCAATTGATGTTATATTGGACGTGTGCGTAATAGAAGTGGAACTCGTTGATTTAGGGTTACATGGTGTATTCAACCTATTCAGGATTTCCGAATGGTGCTCTTCATTTATTTGTAAATAGGATTTCAGAAGATGCATAGGTATGATCAGTGATTTTTATTATTTCTTGTTCTTGAATGCCAATGCGAGTCATATTTGAAACTGCTGTGCATCGACTGGAGTGGTTTTGTAATTTTATATATATATATATATATATATATATATATATATATATATATATATATATATATATATATATATATTTTTGACGTCCAGACCAGCGCAGTTTCAAATGTTGGCAAACAAAGAAACAAATGCTAGGGACGCGATAAAATTAAACAGATGCTAGGGACGCGATAAAATTAAACACATGCTAGGGACACGATAAAATTGTGCGATAAGCAGCCATGATTGGTTGAAATACATCCTTTCGTACCGTTTTATTGGTCAAAAGTAGTATGACGTAGTAAGAGTGTAATAGTCATCATAATTCATCCTCAAGTAAGCCACATTCTTTGTTCATCAGAGTTTATCAAGTGCAAATCTAAACTGAGTTCCTAATCAATTGGTGTAAGATGTATAAAAGTTATCAAAGTACCAGCCGCCGCAGTTTCGCTTTTGTTTCCGATCATTCGGCCGGACTGCCTGCTACCTGTGTTCAACCGTTGCACGGTAAGGGAGGAGTGAAGGCTCTGCAGTTCACAGCTCGAGAGCGCTGTTCGACATCCCTGAACTATTTCATGTATATGTCCTGCGTTCGTGTCACTTAGGCGAGTAAGTGTGAAGAGACAGAGATCCGCGGATGGAAACCATCTTGGTGGCTTATTTACCACAGCGTGAGAATGCCATGCAAGTTAGAGTGGGTTCAATGTCCGACTCCAGCGAACATGTCGTGCGAATTCTATGAGTCTTTTCCTAGGGGTTCTCTCGTTTTCCCTTATCATTCCTCCAATAATCTCCACAGTTCTCCTGACAATGGCAATGCAAGAAAGAAGAGTGGGATAAAAAACGAAAGGTACGCGGTCGCGCATTTGAGGAAGAACCTACGTGTATTAAGCTTCAAGCGAACCTGAAGTTAACAAAATGGAGAAATGGTCTCATTTCAGATGTAGAGTAGTTTGGAATCCGAAAAATTCCTATAGGATGTCAGTTAGCTTGAAAACAGCTTAGAAAATAGCTCAAAATTGGAAAGAATTTATCGGTGTAGGTAACCTAAAAGTGGTTATTTTATTACGTGAAATAAAGAGGTAGAACACTTCAAATTGAACGCGATCGCAGATTTTTTTTTGCGACGTAACAATTATCAGCGAACGTAACTTAACCTAACCCAGCCAAATTTGGACGTTTCAATGCCGAAAAAATATTTTTACGACTTAACAATTGTAGTCGAAGCTAATTTAACCTAACCTAACCTAACCTAACCTAACCTAACCTAACCTAACACAACCCAACCAAACCCAACCCAGCTCAACTTGGAAGTTTCAGTGTCGCGTGTTGCAGAAATGTCAAAATTTTTTCCCTTCCGAGGAACTGCTACAGCGTGGAAAAAATACATAAACAAATAAATATGGAAATAGATTAGGAAATAAGGAACTAACTAACGAGCAATTAAGTAAATATACAGAAATAGTTAATAAATAAGCCGACAAATAATAGAAGTAGGAATTTGAGTGATGCGATTTTAATTTAACATGTTCACTTCAATTCCTTTTAATCTCAGATATCGACTCGTTACGTATATCAGCAATTAGTAAGAATTACCAAATTTCATTCATTTATCTCATATTGGGATTTAGCCATAGCACGCGTTTTGCACTTTCTCGATTTAAATATTAGATCGACTTTATAATTCCCGTGACATAAGGTCAAGTCCACACCTGTGGAGTAACGGTCAGTGCGTCTGGCCGCGAAACCAGGTGGCCCGGGTTCGAATCCCGGTCGGGGCAAGTTACCTGGTTGAGGTTTTTTCCGGGGTTTTCCCTCAACCCAATAGGAGCAAATGCTGGGTAATTTTCGGTGCTGGACCCCGGATTCATTTCACCGGCATTATCACCTTCATTTCATTCAGACGCTAAATAACCTAGATGTTGATACAGTGTCGTAAAATAACCCAATAAAATAAAAAATAAGGTCAACACGACGTCTTGCCATCGCCTAATACAACGTGGGAGCCACTGGCATGGCTCAGCCGGTTAAGGCGGTTGCCTGCCGGTCTGAAGTTGCGCTCAGGCGCGGATTCAAACCCCGCTTGGGCTGATAACCAGGTTGGGTTTTTCCGAGGTTTTCCCCAACCGTAAGGTGAATGCCAGGCAATTATAGCGAATCCTCGGCCTCATCTCGCCAAATACCATCTCGCTATCACCAATCTCATCGACGCTAAATAACCTAGTAGTTGATACAGCGTCGTTAAATAACCAACTAAAAAAACACAACATGGAACAACCACGCCTTACGTAGGTTTCGAACCCACAGCTACGATATCCTGGCCACTTTAAATTAGCGAGTCTTAGCCGCTCTTCTTTTCATTTCATTGTAATCCGAAAATCTAAATCAGCATTGTAGCTATGAGATAATGAACAGGGGGAAAAAGTTATACAAAGTATAACCACAGTCTAGTATATACAGTCGCGAAGCTCAATACGTAGTAAATATGCAAACATTAGATAGTTGCTCACCACTAGGATCGCTAATATCGCCTCATTACAGGCAATGCAAAATGGTACCGTCACAGTCTATTGTTTCTAGCACCCTCAAAACTCAAGCTTCGTGACTGTATATAGTACACTAGGGACCACTAAAAAATTAACTAATTATAAATTATATAACTGTATGTAAGTTTTCCCCTCATACAACCAAGTTGTTTGACTATCACTTTTTTGTTTTTATGGAAATATATGTATGATACATTTTGCCGGATTAGGTAACCTTCAAATTGTAGAAAATATTCTACTTTTCTTCTTCTTCTTCTCTTCCTTCTTCTTCTTCTTCTTCTTCTTCTTCTTCCTCCTCACGGTTTGAACTTTTCAATCCGTTACTGCTCCATATCTTTGCATGTCCTTCCTAATTCCGTATTCCTTTCGGTTGGTACTGTAGACATAACTTGGGGAATTTACCATCTGCCATCCCATCCACATGTCTTCATTTTGTCCTGCACATGTTAATTATATCCTTTATTTCTGAACTCACAATTCTTGTTTAATCTTAGTTTTTTTTGTCGTCAAATTTGTTGCTCAATTTCACTTCTGCCGTCTATATTCTAGAGTTATTACATTTTTGTTACTTTCCAGGTTTTTGAGCTATAAATTAGTCGGTATTGCTTTAGATTTGTATGGTTTCATTGTGGAATCTTTGCGGGCTCTATTTTTAAGTATTCGTCTTAAAGTTCCTTTGATTGAGCTAAATTTATTCTTTTTCTGTCATATCCAATTTCTTCCTAGTACGAGATATTACATTCTAAATGTTTGAACTGTGATATTATCTACAGTAATCTCACTAGAGGTGTTGATTTATCTAGAAAAAATCAAAACTCGAGTGGGATTTAATTGACTATTACACCATTAGAAGAAAGTATATAAAGATTAAAAGAAATAAAGTACTCTAACACAATAAAATATTAGACTTACGAAAATACTAAACTGTCTTCAAATGTATTATTTTACCATCTCATCATTAGAAATATTCCGCTACATTGCAGTAGTGTGTTATTATTAGCTGTTCTCTTATTACCAGTTGTGCCAACTAAACAATCTTGATTGAACTGTATGGACGATTACTAGTCAAGAAAGCTTTGTTGATTCAGTTTCATTTTTATTAAAACAGTTGCATTCCACTTCAATTATTGTCAGTATATTTTAAATAAACTCTGATACGTGACTATCCATAATTTCATCTAGCAGAAGCTATGACAACCTAAATAATATAAACAAGATAAATGATAGAGAAATTTTAATTAAGAATGATGAAATAAACATGCATTACTTTAAAAGGTACAATTATTGAGAGTACAAACAAAGAAGCAAATGCTAGGGTGGTTATAAAAATTGTAGAATAAGCAGCCATGATTGTAACATGTCGTTCCTTACTATTTTATTGGTCAAAAGTAGTAATGACGTAGTAAAAGTGTGATAGTCTCAATAATTATATGGTCCAGTACTATTTTTTATCAGGCTGGGTTTCTTCCTTTAAAAGCCATTATTTTAGTTTTCGTGGGTGATATTTTCTTTCAGTTTTTTTTTAACAGTGTAGCTTTTCCTGTAAATCATCTTCGCTAGTGGATAATATCTTATCATGTGCAAACAGCATATTTCCTGTTATATTTATACCTTCAACTTCACTTAACCAAATTCTTACAATTTTATATATAAGTAGGTTGAAAAGAGCAGTTGATGGAGGGCAACCTTGTCTCATACCACCATCAGTGATTACTGGTTTTCGTTCATTATTTGTATTTTTGTTTCATCACACATACTTTTAATAATGTCTACTAAATGTAATGATATTCCTTTTATTTTTAACGTAATAATAATAATAATAATAATAATAATAATAATAATAATAATAATACATAGAAAGCAGATTAATTCAATTTACAAGCATAAACAATTCATCCATTGGGTCTCTAGGCCCTTCAAAGCTCTAACACAATTTAGGCAGTGCATTGAAGACTGTAATTACGTAATACGTGAATAGCGAGCTCCTTTTTTATAACAGCTGAAGGAGATCAGATTCGTGTCTGTTTTAAAATTATGAATGTTTTCATTAGTAGTACATGTATCTTGGTTACATTGGTGTAGAAGAAAAATATAAATTCCTCTGATAAATACGAAATACTTTCCCCTCAGAGGTCAGCTGTTACTGTGATATTCATCCCCTTCTTGTATTCTGTTCGACCAATCCGCAAGAGACTGAACTAGACACAAACCAGTTTTTCATGCTTTCCATCGCCCTGTACAGTACGTCAGCGAGATACTCAGTTCTGACTTGTTGTGACTAGTGAGCAGTTGGAGTGACGCGTAGCGGTGTGCTGGGAAAAGTCTGTCAAGTGGGTAAGTTACCATAGAGAGAACGAATCTCATGAACACTGTTTCTTTTCCGAAGCACAAATCAAAATATTAATCCTTGTTCAGTAATTAATTTCTTTTAATTGTACAATGGTATGCAAAATTAATTGAGGGAAAACGTAAACATAATAAAATCAATTCCTTACATCAATTGATAATAATAATATTTGTAAGATTCTTCCACGTTGTAAACATTCTCTGTTAATGATTTCAGTACTTGTAACACCGACCGTCGGTCGATAAGGGTAGCTGGAGCCGAAAAAAAAAAAAAAAAATTTGCTACGTTCTTTCAATCATTATCATCTTCTACTCCAGTCATCATATTTTTCTTTTTGCATTTCTTTTCCGTAGTCATAATCTTCTTATACTCCTTTCCATATTCATCATCTTCTCCTTCTTTGTAATCATCATCGTCTTCTTTTGTTCTTTTCCGTGGTTAGCCCTATCATCTTTTTCTTCTACTTGTTCTTCTCCATACTCATCATCTCCTTGTTCTCGTTCGCCGTAGTCCTCTTCATCGTCATCTTCTACTTCTTCTTCTTCTTCTTATTCTTTTTGTTCTCACCCGTAGTCATCATCTCCTTATTCTCCTTGTCCGTAGTCATCATCTTCTCCTTGTTCTTCTCCGTACTCATGTCTTTCTTTTTCGTTGTCACCACCATCATCATCATCATCATCTTCTTCTTTTTCTTCTTTACCGTAGTCATCATCTTCTACTTGTTCTACGTAGTGATCATGTACCATTTCTTTTTCGTAGTCATCATCTCCTTATTCTCCTTGTCCGTAGTCATCATCTTCTCCTTGTTCTTCTCCGTACTCATTTCTTTCTTTTTCGTAGTCACCACCACCATCATCATCATCATCATCATCATCATCATCTTCTTCTTTTTCTTCTTCACCGTAGTCGTCATCATCTTCTACTTGTTCTACGTAGTGATCATGTACCATTTCTTTTTCGTAGTCATCATCGCCTTATTCTCCTTGTCCGTAGTCATCATCTTCTCCTTGTTCCTCTCCGTACTCATTTCTTTCTTTTTCGTAGTCACCACCACCACCATCATCATCATCACCATCATCATCATCTTCTTCTTCTTCTTTTTCTTCTTCACCGTAGTCATCATCTTCTACTTGTTCTACGTAGTGATCATGTACCATTTCTTTATCGTAGTCATCTTCTTCTCCTTAATCATCTCCTCTTTCTTTTTCGTAGTCATCATCATTATCATTTTCTTCTCCTTTTTGTTTTCCTTCTCTGTAGTAATCATCTGCTTATTCTCCATCTCCGCAATCATCATCTTCTTTTTATTATCATTCTCCTCAATACGTACGTACATACGTGTTGTGCCCATGGGCTGGTCTTTCAATGCAAACCCAGCATTATCCAATCTTTCCAATTTTCTGCCTTCCTCTTAGTCTCCTCATATGATCCACATATTTTAATGTCGTCTACCATCTGATATCTTCTTCAGCCCCGAACTCTTCTCCCGTTTACCTCCGTAGTCATTATTTCCTTCTTGTTCTCTTTCTCCGTAGTTATCAAATTCTCCTTGTTGTCCTACGTAGTCATTGTCTTCTCCTTGTACTCCCTCGTAGTCATCATCTCTTTTCTCCTTCTCCGTAGTCATCTTTTTCGTCTTCTCCGAAGTCATCACCTTTTTGTTCTCCTCCGTAGTAACAATCATAATCAACATCATTATTTTTTTTTCCGTATCCGTAGTCATCATCATTCTTAAAGCCATCCTCGTCATAATTTAGACGTTTCAATCTTTCTCATTGTGATTTTTATTATCGTCGACATTATTTCCATGAAGTCTAGTTCATAATCATCTTTGTAGTTGTCGGCATAGGTTTCCGTAATCTGGAAATTTACCCTATGAAATGGGATCATGGAAAACTTGAAAGAAAGTGCAAGGGGGTGTGCGTGTGCGTATGCATGTGCGTGTGCGTCCAATTAGAACATGGCCTATTTGTAAGTTCTACATTTCAATGCAATTCTTCAGGCACTTATAAACAAGAAATTGTCACGAAATTAATTATGCCACCTACGTATATCAGAGATTTTTCAGCGTATTTAGTGATCTGATACTGCCTTGGGACGCGGGTTCGAGTCCCGTTTGGACTAATTATGTGGTTTGAGTTTTTCAGAGTTTTTCTCAACTGTAAGATTAATGTCAGGTAGTCCTATGTTAAATTCTCGGATTCATTTCGCCAAATTTATCTCACTGTCATGAATTTCATCGGCTCTAGATGAAATAAGCGTTGAAACAGGGTCGTTACGTAACAGATTAAATGAAATGTAAGGCGTTACATAAAATTGCGTTTTTTGTTTGTCTTCGTTTTAGTTGTTTCCATCACTGCCATATTTGTCATCATAAAATTATAATTGTAACCGCACTTTTGTAAAAGTGGAAATTTTGTGTTACCTTTTTCCATAGTTTTTATCATCATTTCATACAATTTTTCTCGTAAATAATATTGTTTATTTTGTCGCTGTTCCCGCCGTTTTCGTGTTTGTAGTTATTGTGAATTTAATTATTCTAATTATTCTGATATTCCTTATCATTGTAATCAATTAAGAGAAAACTTAGATAAATCGCAGTAACACTATAAAATAGACCGCATATTGCCACGAATAAATGATACAAAGTCACACTATAATTCTGTGTTCCCTTATGTCATTTTATCTTCCTGGATAGATCGAAAGCTGTTTTCGTAATTTTATGAAAGTTTTTCAATTTATATTATCCCCGAAAGGAGTCATAAATATAATAATAAAACTGGATCTTAAAAGAGGTTGTTGTGATATGATTAAATACATTCCGTTTGTGGGATCTTATTTTTCGTAACGCTGAACTTTCCTTTTCCGTATAATTGGGTGCAGCACACAATAATATGATGGCTTCCTTATCGCTTCTACCATACGACTGTAATTCTCATCTTGTTTGCTTAACATAAGAGAAGTAATACATCTTACGTGAGGAACGTCTGCATTTACCGTTACGAATTTGATGTGTAGTAAAGGCACTCACTATCTCTTACCCACACGTCTTATGATACAATGCTTACTATTTCTGCATAAGACAAGATATGTGAATGGAATGGTGAAATTGAGGGATTGATATGTGACTGATAGGGTATATAAATTTATGAGTATGTGTATGTATTTATTCACACTGCAAATGGGTATATACCCGGTGGTAGTGGTAACTAATTACACTCAATGACAATTAATAATAAACACAATTAATAAAAATACAATTAATAATAAAGTAATAATACTAATAATAATTAATAATAATAATAACTTAATAATAATAGTAATAATTTTTTTATTATTAATCTATTTTTTGTGTACATTTTATTCAATTGTCGGTTTCTGGTTTAATTATGTAAATCGTACTTAATCATAATCTAATACTAAAATGTATACTAATGCCTTTATTTTTATTTTTACTGTGTACATTTTTTTATTGAATTATCGGCTTCTTTTATGTGATTCGTATTTCATTCTAACAACATTAATATGTATTCCACTATGTTTATTTTTATTTTATGAGGTAAATTTTATGTAACTATCTCTTTTGATCTCATTATGTACCTAAATTGTTTCAGTATGTAATTACTTAATTCCGATCCAGTTTTATGTTCAACTATGTAAGCAAATTTTAATCCTGGTTGAGTGTAAGAGAAGGCCTTACGGCCTTAACTCTGCCAGGTTAAATAAAGCCATTATTATTATTATTATTATTATTATTATTATTATTATTATTATTATTATTATTATTATTATAGTAAGGAGCATCCTAAATTAAATGAAGCACGATCACTTAAAATAACATTTAAAGTAAATTTAATTTTTATCTTAACCCTGAGTTCGAACTAAAACACACGAGTATGATATGTTCATACCTTCACAAGTACCTTTCAGCACTACACTCATTTCGCTGTCAACTCACTCACTGCACTGGAACTACGACACAATTCACTGATTCTATCCTGATTTCACTAACACTTCAAAAACATTCGGCTGTTCAAGTACTTTGCGCTGCCACTATAAACTATAAAACTTCACTGACAGAAACACACTTCACTGATACAACACACTTCACTGACACAACACACTTCTTCACTGATAAAACACTTCAAATAACAAAATATCAATTACACTCTTTAAATAGTAAGTATAATAAACTACCGTCTATTAGTAAAGTCCATAAGCCTATTTTTAAATACATTTTTGGTTATAGGTAAATCCTTTAGTAAGTCATAACTGTAGATATCAAGCCGCGTAGGCTAACACGTCACCTGTCTCCGAATTGTAGCGGAGGTATCCGAAGGGAACTTAGTTTCTAGAGAGCAGTTACTTTTTCTTTTGACAGTTGTACAATGAGGGACATAATATACTAGAGCGACTCGAGTTCCCCCTCCCCCCACCCAAGTCAAAGAATGTCACACTGTGTAAACTTCGACCAAAGGTTTTCGGTCATATGTTGACGAGATATTGTCTTGGCATTTATGAATAAATATTACATATCATGCTGAGAAAGAATTCGAAATATAGTCTCTTATTAACCGATCTAAAGATATTGAAACATTTTCTCGCGCTCAACAATTTTATTGTGTCTCTTACTGAACAAACTGGATTAAGGTTACCGTTTGGATACAGAAACGGAGAGGGCAACTGACATGTTTTTTTTTTTTAATTTAATTTCTATGAGGAGACGAACAATTAAAATTCTCCAGCCGGGAATCGTACCTGGACAGCTGGATTCGTAGTCCGATGTGGTATCAATGATAAATGTATTGGTCGAGTTCAAGTTCGGAGTTTTAAGAAGTCAAAAGTAAACGGGGAGATTTATTGCGCCGTGTCAGGTCCTTGTTCCTGCGGTAACATAGCAAACAATTTCTTCTTATTGGAACATGACTTGACGTGGAACACTGGGAAAGGCAACAACTTTTTGCACACATCCATTACATTCCCGGTTTTTATTTTTGCCATTGCTTGCAACGATTTATGAGGTGAAATCTCCCACTTCCGCAGCACATGAGGAGAGGAGCAGTCGGGGAGAGAAAGAGATCCCTTCCGAGGAAAATATGTGACGCAACAAAATCTTTACAGTTCGCTCAGATCTGGAGCCTCCATTTTTTATATACCTCGATACAGTTCTTGCACGAGTCGATGTCTCCGCTAGTGCAATATAGGCTTATATGTGAATCCGAACGCACAGTGTATTTCGAAGTCGTCGCAAGCCTGTGGGTTGAAGATGAAAATATGCTCCGTGGCTTGACAGTAAAATGATTCCAACGGGCCTCTTTGGCAAACGTATAGGTTAACACTTTATAAGATTATAAGCTAATAACTTATCTTGTGTTGTTGTAAAATATGTTTGTATATTTATATTATTATTATTATTATTATTATTATTATTATTATTATTATTATTATTATTATTACTCGAAACTGCAGTAACCTACTGCAGGGGTTTCCAACCGGTGTGTCGCTCAACTCCATGGAAAGTGTCGCGAAATTTTGGAATTCAAAAATAAATTTTATGCGATCCAGAGAGTCTCTTTACAACGCATTTTTAAATTTGCAATGAAGTCTTCGATATGGTATTATCGCCGCGGCCTCATGGTTAGCATGTCGGCATCCTACAATAACGTGCGGTGTGCTTTTAAAACATAATTTTGCCCACCGATTGTTGCTCTGTAGGTTTCACTCTAAGCGTCACGTTGTCACGTCTACTTCCTCGATAAGAATAAGCACTAGTTTCACCACAGTCTACTATATACAGTCGCGAAGCTTGAGGTGTTTTTTTGCAAATCTCGTGATAAAGCGCTCCAAGCGGTTAGCAACTAGAAACAATAGACTGTCCATGGTCGACTTTGGACTGTGTCGTATTTCTATCGAGTGCTAGCTCGTTGCGTATTTCACATTGATGCTTGTGAAATGTTCGTTATTCATTATAATGAAAATGTTAATGGCTAAAATATAATAATTGGAATAATAATATGGGACAAGGAGGAGACGTTTGTAGTGCTGTAAACTGTAGCAACAGTAAGAGAAAGAGGCCAGAGTTATCCTTTTTCCGATTTCCGAAAGATTCAGAAAGGTTTCTGGGTTTCCACAAGAATGCTGTGCAGAAACAAAACTGTTAATTTGAAGTTCTTTGTGACTGTTAGAATACATTATATCCTTAAATTTCACAATGAAATGTTTCAGTCTAACCGAAAGGACATTAGATACCGGTTAAAGTTCTGTCACTTAGGCTGCTAAATTTCCAGAGAAATAAAGGTTACGTCTAATTTTTTTTTTTCAGAGGATATATTTTTAATTGTAGCTATTAATTTTGTTATTATTTTTATGTGTTATTTTACTAAAGACGTAGAAAAATTAAGTTTTTTTAAATTAAATTAATTGATCACGTTTTATTTTCAATTCTGGTGGGATTATTATTGCTTAGGCCTACTTTTTTCTTCAAAGAATATGTTTTTAATTATAGCTGTTAATTTTGTTGTTATTTTTATTTGTTACTTTACTAGAGACGTAGAAAAAGTCTGTTACAATAAAATTTATTGATCACGTTTTATTTCCAATTCTGGTGTGATTATTATTGCTTAACCTCATCCCACTTTGTTAACTACGTAAGCCTACACTACAAGTACCGGTACACGTAAGTTACTCCATTAATTCATATTTCCATTATTATTGTTTTAATATTTATTGGTTTCAATTCATAGTTAATTATCGCTGTAATCTTGAATGAGTGAAGCGATTATAGTAAATTTCAGTTCGTTTTGCACAAACAAAAATTATATTAACTTATTTCTTGCAGGTATCTTCGAGTTTATGGTGGAATTTAATATACTTCATTAAAAAAATAATTTAACCTTATGCATTTAATATTTCAATAATGGAAGGAAGGTGTTAATTATTCCAAAAGAGCACGACAACGAAAGTGTAACATATTTTGTCGGCTGCTAGGAGAGAGATCTGCGATGATGAGGCGATAGTAGCGATCCTAGTGGTGGGCAACTACCCATGTTTGCATTTTTACTACATATTGAGCTTCGCGACTGTATATAGTAGAATGTGGTTTCACTCTAAGCTAGAGTTGTCACGTCTACTTCCTCGATAAGAATAAGCACTAGTTTGTTATAGTAGCCTATGTATGTATGTATGTATGTATGTATGTATGTATGTATGTATGTATGTATGTATGTATGTATGTATGTATGTATATCTTTATTCACACTGCAATGGGTATATACCCGGTGGCAGTGGTAACTAATTACACTCAATAATGACAATAATAAACTTATTAATAAAAATACAGTTAATAATAATACCAATAATTAGTACTAACAATAATTTATAATAACAATAATAATAATAATAATAATAATAATAATAATAATAATAATAATAATAATAATAATAATAATAATAATAATAATAGGGAATATCCTAAATTAAATGAAGCACAATCACTTAAAATAACATTTAAAATAAATCTAATTTGATCTTAAACCTAATTTCGAACTAAAACCCACGAGTATGATATGTTCATACCTGCACAAGTACTTTTCAGCACTACACTCATTTCGCTGTCAACTCACTCACTGCACTGGAACTTCGACACATTTCACTGATTCTATCCTGATTTCACTAACACTTCAAAAACATTTCACTGTTCAAATACTTTGCACTGCCACTATAAACTATAAAGCTTCACTGACAGGAACACGTTTCACTTACACAACACACTTCACTGACACAACACACTTCACTGACACAACATAATTCTTCACTGATACAACACTTCAATAACAAAATATCATTTACACCCTTTACATACTGTGTATAATTACCGTCTATCAGTAAAGTCCTTAAGCCTATAGTGTTAAATGGCTATTATTATTATTATTATTATTATTATTATTATTATTATTATTACTGTTTGTGCTGAACTGTAATTGGCCTCTGGCTGTTGTACAGCACATTAAATATAAGTAAATAAATATAAATAAATAAATAAATAAATAATTATTATTGTTGTTGTTTTTGTTGTTTCATATACGAGTACGTTGACATTCTTAACTCTTAATAATAACTCTTTAATAATAATGTTTAATCACATACCTTAATGTTCTTCCTCAGCATAAGACGTTGCAACCTCGGTTTTAGTCCACGTGGATTAGACAAGTAGGTGTCATTTAATAATGGAAGCAGCTTATTGGTTTCAACATTGAAACTGAGGCGAGTGATTGGAGCGGCGACACAAGAAATTGAAAACAATAATACAATTAAATTTCAAAGACCTGCCGAATGTTATGCGCGAGGCCGCTCAAAGACCTGCCGAATGTTAAGCATGAGACCGCGGCGATAATACATTTCATTTTGAGACAGACTTGACCAATGAAACAAGAACGCCTGCAACAATGCTCAGTTCAGTTTTTCCACCATAAGGCCACGTATGGAGAAACTCTGTGCAATCCACCAAGCGCAGACTTCACATTAATTTAAATAGGCTAGTTTTCAAAAATGATAATTATTTTTTTTTATCGGACGTCCACATAGAAAGATTGGGATTTTTTACATGTACCTTTGTTTTTTTATCTAGGGCCTAATGCCACTCAAGTTGCTGCTTGTTCTTTTACTATTTTCGATTTGTGTTAACATCGACCTATCTACAACACCAGATGTCCGAAACTACATAGAAGTTATCAGTGCTTTTTTTTTTCTGGCGGAATGCGCTGGAACAGCGTTCCGGCACCTTATTGTTGCAAGGGATAAGGGAATTTAATTGTGTATTGTTATGCCATACATTTCGGAAATAGGTCCGACACGATGTTCTTATAGACTGCTTAATAATTTTGACTAATTTAAGTTTTTCCTATGCATGAAATTAATTATTATAAAACAAGGATTAGTGTCTTTACGACTTGTTATTCTTTTAACATTTGACTTTAAGCTGTTCACTACATCCTGTAAATGTTAGTCTCATTAATCTCTCTTGCTTTCGTCTGTAATTAATAATTTTAAGTTATATTCTATTACCATCCATTTTTGTAATTAAATTGATAAATTAACTTCGTTAATTTAATGTAGACTAATGACCTGTTCTAAACTTCTTAGCTTTTTCTTCTAGTTATGTACGCCTATAATTCTTATTCTTTGGATTTTAGATTTTTTTATTGTATCTTGATTTTTGTTTATGATAAAACATTTTCATGTTAAAGGTATTACTATTATTATTATTATTATTATTATTATTATTATTATTATTATTATTATTATTATTATTATTATTTAATTTGCAAGAAAACCGTCAGTTTTATTGAAAAACTGCAAAAAGATAAAGTAACTTATTCCTTTAAAATTAAAAAAATATGGTTTATTTAACGACGCTCGCAATTGCAGAGGTTATATCAGCATCACTGGTGTGCCAAAATTTTGTCCCGCAAGAATTCTTTTACATGCTAGTAAATCTACTGACATGAGCCTGTCGCATTTAAACACACTTAAATGCCATCGATCTGGGCCGGGATCGAACCCGCAACATCGAGTACAGAAGGCCAGCGCTATACCAACTACGCTACCCAGGCCCACAAATATTCCTTTATCAGTGTCTGTAATGATAAGAGTAAAAATCTGAATCGTACGGATAGTATTTATCCACTAAAACAGTGTTAACAATTAGGGGAATTTTTTCCCTTAGATAAATATCCATTTGGGACTAATGTGGTTGCGGAATTTTCTGTTCTACTCTAGCCAAGGAACAAGCTGTTATAATGTGCATAGATACAGAACATCCACTTTATAATTTTCACAATATAAATAATAATTTTCAGTATTACTTGTTTTGTGATATCGTCTTCTTTCAGGATTTCAAATAATTTCTTGCTGTTAACTTCGTCAAACTCCTTTTTGAAATCGATAAATGCCAAACATCTCTCTTTATTAAATTCTCTTTGCTTTTCTATTATCACTAGGCTTCGAGATTTCGGACCCAATAGAATAGTTCAGTGGGAAATCCGCATAACGGCGTACTGAGTATAGTGATAAAGCGTACAGTGGGTGGGAGTACTGTAGAATGAATGCCAACAAATACGCAAAGGAAAACGCTCTGGATTTGAAGGTTTTGACGAATAATTATTTGGTTTTCATACAAACCTATTTTCAAACTATGTCTGAAACGGTTTGAAAAGCCAGAGCAAGAGATGCCGGAAGCCCTCAAATTAGTCGAGAAAATGACACAGAGAATTAGACACCAAGTATACTGGTTACTGAACGTGTAAAACAGAAGTGGAAATCAATTTATGTAAAAATAACGGATATGGAACATTGTGTAATATTAATAGCAAATTAGTGGACATAGAGTCACCCGAGAATAAAGGACTGTCTCTTAGAGACTGCAATGATGTTAGTTTTTTTCGTTTTGCTCCTATCACGTCATGCGATGTAGAGCGCAGCTTTTCACAATACAAACTGTATTTGGCAGATAACCGAAAAAGATTTACGTTTGAGACATTGAAAATATATCTTGTAGTACATTGCAATTCGGTACTGCAACTGCACTTCCTAAAGACGATCAATAGGATAAATGAAGAAATTAAAATTGCTACATGCTTATTTCCACCATTAACACTGTGTATAATTAAATACAAATGGTTGTAACACAAAGGAGAATAAATGCTTTTCACATTCTCTTAACATTGTCATTGTGTAATGTATATTTACTTTCAGAATGTGCATATGTATGTGTTTCCCCATACTACCGTACTCTACTCTAAACAGCAACGTTGTTACCTCAACACATCTCTACCTGTCACTACCTGCAGCGAGTCAACAACCTATAGTACACGCACAGTAAACTTATTGTATCGGGTCCGAAGTCTCGAAGCCTGATTATCACTTTTGAATGCAGTGATCATTGAGCTTCTTAATTCAATATTATCGAGAAATGGTCGACAGATTTCGCCTGGAGAGTTCTATATCTGAGACAGAGTCCTTTAACTTGCCATAAATCTAAGATACAGGTACTAGGTCTACTGATTTACTTCCACCCAGAGAAAACCATGCTAAAGATTTTATAGCTCTTTATATTTCATCACGCTCGGCCGAGTTCGAATCCGCGACTATCAGATCCAGCGACCTACATAATAACCATTCGACTACACAGGGCGAATTTCGGTTAAAATGTTTAATTCTTAAAAAAAAAAAAAAACTTCTGTTATTTCGCGAGCGTGACTGAATGACGTGTTGGAACATTTATTTATGTGACTATCGATCATTTTGTTTCCTCGTCTGTCCATTCAAACAAAATTCCCCTATCCCTGAGCTAGAAAATATACACGTGACCTTCCACAATCACGGCACACGCAACGTTGCAACTCTTCTGCTGTGATCTTCCGTTAGTTTTTATAGATTTTACCTTTAAAGGTCTTCAGGTTCATGAGCAATTCTATAGCGAGCATCCTCTATCCTTTTGGTTAAGTTTGTGGCTTTTCTAGGTCCACTCTCCACAGAGTCTATACGTGCAAATATTTTTATGTATAGCTCTACCGTAAAAAAGCTCGGAGTTCATTTCGAATCTAATCTCAATTTGAATACGCATTAAATATACATAAAAGAAGTCACTCTCTATTCTCCATTCACCAAAAAGATTGTATCATCCATCTAAATTAAAACAGATGCTGGTACTTACACTCATTCTACCTCACTTCGATTATTTTAACGTTATGTTCAGTGATCTCAGGACTGATTCCTCTCACAAACTACAGCGTGTTCATAACGCGTGTGTCCGCTCCATTTGCAATGTTCGATATTATGACCACATCTCACCTCCATTCGAGAAGTTATCATGGCTTAGGTTAGCCTACATGCGAGGAGAATTCTTCACTCGCTTTCTCTCTTATATCGAATTATGTACAATTCATCCCCCTCTTATTTATTCGCCCGTTTTCATACTCTCTCTCTCGCGCTATCATAATATTAATACCCGATCACAATGCGACAACACGCTAGATATTCCACTCCACACATCATCCCTGTATTCCTCATCTTTCACTGTTGCTACCTCTCGCCGCTGCAACTCCCTGCCGCCTGAAGTCAAGGCTGCCGAACCTTGAAATCTTTCAAATCCAAGTTAGAAAATTATCTTAAGACGAGTTGTCAAACTAACTTACTGTTATGACAAGTGTTGTATTGCATGTTTTCACGTATTCACTAATTTTTTTTTAATTCTAATTATATTTAACTTATTTTATATTTTTGTTTTCATCATATTTGCAGATAATGGTGATATTTATTCTATTTCATAATTGCCTGTCGTCTCAGCCCACTGCTACGGACGGATTTTCTTTCTTGCCTCTCATTTTATCCAGCATATTTATTTAATATGTCAGACATGCAGTCGCGTTTACCATATCTAAAACTTAGCAAAGTTGATCTCTGGTAATCGGCCTGGTTGGCATAGTTGTTATAGCGCTGGCCTTCTGTGCCCGAGGTTGCGGGTTGTAACCTGGGCCAGGTCGATATCATTTAAGTATGCTTAAATGCGACAGGCTAATGTCAGTAGATTTACTGGCATGTAAAAGAACTCCTGCGGGACAAAATTCCGGCACACCGGCGATGATGATATAACCTCGACAGTTGCGAGCGTCGTTAAATAAAACGCAACATTTTTTTGGTCTCTGGTATGCATTTATCGCTTAAGATGAGGACACAAATTCTTGTACAGTAATTATATTCGAGTTGGGATGAGGTAATTTTTTAATGATTTTAAAAAGAGATTCATACGGGTATGAGTTTCATGTGTGCAGTATCGTAATTAGATGTAATAAATTTGAATTCGATGACTGTTTGCGTCGGTTGAAGTCAGAATGATTTGCAGTTGGTGCAATAATCTGTAAGCTAACTGAAGGCAATAACTGGCGCCAAACGTAATCTTCTCATTCCAATTATTCTCATGTAATTCGCATCAGTTGTTATGAGCTATTGGATCCAATAAATCCATTGTAACCTGGTTGAATTCGAAGCACTGGCTGCCCTGTTATTGGTGAATGTATGTCTTACTTTGATGAACTTCATCTATTCTAGCAACTGTTACATTTATACAAGCCGATTCCCAGTAATGTCTGAGAGTAAATTATTTTCCCAAAAATTTTTTAGCAGATTCTGTGAGATTTACAATAGAAAGGAAGAAGGTATCAGACATGCTTTCTACAAATGAGACAGGGAAATAAAAAACTCCCTAATTCCAATAAGCCAAATTTTATAGGAGAGAGAAAAAACTTATCTGTCTTAGTAACTCCAAAAATGATACATTTACCTATTAATATTGTGTAAAATTACATTCTTTATCAATTGAATACTTCGAAACCTAAATTTGTATATTATCTTACGGTACAATTTGAAATAAACACTGCTGGAGTTAGTGGTTTTCTGACTTCCACAGTGTATGAATTAAGAAAAGTGAATAAATATGAGCCATGTGAAGAAAAAAGATAAGTATATCATAATTCCCTTATGAAACATAGAATATAGAGAAAATGGAAGTTTATCATTAAGATTAACATTGCTACATTTCTTTTATATTTCAAATATATGAGACAGAAAATCACAAATTACCATAAAGCACATCAAAATACAGAAAAAAAACCACAAACAATATTAAAATGTTAACATAGTCTGATTCATGTTACAGATTCTGTTTTTTCTCTCACTCTCATTTTCTTCCTGTGCATCTGTCCGCAAACAGAGTTTGGTAATACATCCTCCTTTCCTCAGAAATAAACTGCATAAAATTTTGCAAGTCCTTTTGCTTTCTTCTTTCAATGGCAATGTTGAATTGTACTTTAGTTGACTGGGGAATGATGCATCTGTATTTTGTTTCTGGAAGTTAAATCTACTCCATATCGCGCCTTTCATAGTCTTATCTACATGGATTTCATAGATTTTTGTGAGATTCTGAATATCTATCAATTTACTCGCCTGGTTAAACGATAGTGTTGCCACCTACCGGGAAATTAATCTTGGAATGCAAAAACTCTCTTATTCCTTGGAGTAAGTGGAGTTCTGACTTCCATGAGTTTTAAAATAGCCCCCAGAATGCAGCTAAATTTCAAAATTAGTGTATTCTTGCCTTCCACGCATACGGAACAAACTGAAAAGCACCGTCAAGCCCATAACTCAATTTTGTCAAAAATTGGAGTTGTGGGTTTTTCATCTCCCTGTCTCAAATATTCTGTCCTTCATTTTCGTTTTACCATAACTTTATTATCGCCTGTAATGATCGTTTCATATTTCTGACAACAAATGCATGTAGTTGAAAGATAATGTTTTAGAGTTATCAATAAAAAAATTACCCTTGGACTAACATGACACAGATTCAAGTTGTTTAGAGATACTGTCTTCGTATTCTATGGACTGAATTGTATTTCCAACGATGGCTATATTTTTGTTTCGTAATTTACATAACAATACACTTCAGAGTAAATTGTGACTTTAATTCCTGGAACAGACTGAGACCATTTAGGCCTACTTTAAAGTTTTAAATATTCAAAATACCCTAATGTATACTAGAGAAGAAATTGTGAGAATTGTCATCCTTGGGCCCAACCAGAAATGGGAACACAATCAGGCAGACAAACCACATTTCTAATTGTCTTCTTCCTCTTCAGTATCCTCTTCTTGATTCTGCTTAGGCCTATTCTGTTCTTCCTTGAGTTTAACTGTTTTCACTTCAACATCCCCTTCGCTTTTTCTTCCTCTTCTTCTTTCCATCTCATGCTATTCCTCTTCTACTCATAACTTATTGTATTCCGTTCCTTAGACAGACTTAAATCTTACAGAAATTCGTATTTAATTACCCTCATTCCATGACCTAAATTCGTATATAGATGTTAAGGGGAGAGGATGGTATTTTTTGGTGAAAAATGAATAAATTAAAAAAAAAAAAATAATAATAATTCTTTAAAATACTCTGTGATATGTGTGGAATGCATAGCATAACATATTGCGGGTATTTGTGCCCTTATCGGATGTTGAGTCGCCATTTTTAAACTTCCTGCGTTATGGATTTTTAAATCACTCGCCCCCTTTTATTGTTGTTTCCGGTAAATTAAATTAAGAAAAAAAAATTTTTTTACAATACCCTTTGTTATGTGTGGAATGCATTGCATAACATTTTGTGGGTATCTGTGCCCTTATCGGATGTTGAGACGTGATTTTTAAACATCCTGCGCTATGGATTTTTAAATCACACGCCCGCTTTTATCGGTTTCCAGTAACTTCATTTTTTTTTCTACATTGCCAGACAAAAATGAATATAATTTCTGAACTATTAAAGATACATGCATGAAATTTAGAACATACATTCTTTAGACTATTAGGCAACTTTTCTCTGAAACAGAATTTTGTTAATTGATTTCATTTTTAAAATACGTCCGTTTGTTTGCAAGAAAGGAAATCAGAAAATTGTTATTACATTTTAATTGTTTATTTTACAAACGTAGGGAATAATATCAAAATTCTGTTACAGTTTGTAGAACATGCTTTTGCAAATACATTGCAAAAATCTGTTTGAATCTGTCTTTAAAAACGGTTTAGATATATCGGTTTTAGTACAATCCTGCATTGGGTATATTTTTTTCTAATTTGGGCCCCCAAATAATTTTTTATGAGCTCTCTACATACAAAAAATTAATATTTTACACCAAATAGGAATAAAGTTTTAAAAAATGCCATCCTCTCCCCTTAAACGGAATCACACGAATTTTCTCAAAGCCCCTGTCACTTTTTCTTTTTGCTTTCTATATTTTTCTTATGCATTATTTTTTCTTCTTTGTGAGTATTCTTCGTTTACTTCTTTCCATTTTTCTCTTCTTCCTTCTCCTGTTCCATATTCCTTTCCTTGATTATGGACTTAGCTACCTATTTCTGAGCTTTTAGTGTCTTCACAACGAAAATAAGAAAGTTACGTGAAGAAAAATTTCAGTATTATTGCAAAGAAATGACAGGAATGATGCATTTAGAAGTTAAAGCCGATGGACCACTGAAAAATGTTGTTTTGGGGTCAAAAAACACAGGTTTGAATTTTTATGTTAAAAAATTCTGTAAAGTGTAAATAGCAGATCTGGGAATTTTGATGTCCCTACGGGCACTAGAACGTGCGATTATATCGCCATTTCTAAAAGCTTGTGCTGCATTTAAATTTCCCCAGTCACCACCTCACCCACCACTTTGTAGTTTTGACATTTTTCTTCACTTCAACTTGTTTTTCTCATGAGTGTTTTAAGTTATAGTCATGAAATTTAGTAGTTATATTCAGAAGGGTGTGAAGTATATATCCCGATACTAATTACTTTCTCAGTAACATAGAACATGAGATATACATTTTTATATATTTTATCCTTCGAAGAGGTGGAAAAATTCAAATATCTTGGAGCAACAGTAACGAATATAAATGACAGTCGGGAGAAAATTAAACACACAATAAATATGGGAAATGCCTGTTATTATTCGGTTGAGAAGCTTTTGTCATCTAGTCTGCTGTCAAAAAATCTGAAAGTTAGAATTTATAAAACAGTTATATTACCGGTTGTTCTCTATGGTTGTGAAACTTGGACTCTCATTTTGAGAGAGTAACAGAGATTAAGGGTGTTTGAGAATAAGGTTATTAAGAAAATATTTGGGGCTAAGAGGTATGAAGTTACAGGAGAATGGAGAAAGTTACACAACGCAGAAATGCACGCATTCTATTCTTCACCTGACATAATTAGGTACATAAAATCCAGACATTTGAGATTGGCAGTGCATGTAGCACGTATGGGCGAATCCAGAAATGGATATAGAGTGCTAGTTGGGAGGCCGGAGGAAAAAAGACCTTTGGGGATGCCGAGACATAGATGGGAGGATAATATTAAAATGGATTTGAGGGAGGTGGGATATGATGATAGAGAGTGGATTAATCTTGCACAGGATAGGGACCGATGGCGCGCTTATGTGAGGGCGGCAATGAACTTGCGGATTCCTTAAAAGCCATTTGTAAGTAAGAAAGATCACAGGACCGCCACTGTTAGTCTCCAGATGACGTAAAGAGCTCACTTGGTCCTCACAGAACCCGCTGCTCTCCGCGATTACCCACTTTACATATCCGCGCGCCGATCCCTGAGGTAGGTTAACCCAAGCTATTTTATCCTGAAGTACTTTACATTCTTCCTGAGACAGCGTGTATTTACAGTACATATTTTGCATGCTTTTAGGTCCTCTATACATTCCCCAAAGATTTCCAAGATATCCGTTAACATGAAAAACAAGTCTTCCTCTTTTCGTCAATTTATGTTTTAGTAAAAATATTAAATCTTTTTAAGAACTCTAGGAGCATAGTATCAAAGACGGACAAGAGCCATTTTTATTATTTGTCAGTAGAGTTATATTTTTGTTTCATTAACAACAACAAATTCCACAATTTGGGACATCTGGTCGAAATCTACGGCTGACCACTAGGATTCAGAATACAAAGCAGAGGTTAAATGAAAAATACAATATGATTGCGGAGAGAATACGGAACAATGATAAATTTAAAAATAAAGTACAATTTGATTTCGGAGAAACACGAGATGAAAATACATTGAAGAGTAATGAAATGAAGTAAAAAAAAAACATAGTATTATACAAGTGATTGTGTAAAATGGATAATGAATCTCTCAATACCATTAGACAAATTTTGTTAATGTCCTCATTAGAAAATTTAGGAGAAAGGAGAATGGTTTTGGTTAACTTAAATGAAGTTCGCCTAACGCCAAAAAGAAGTCCTTTCACTTCCCATGTATTAATATTCATTTTGTATCTCTCACTGAAGTGAGGAATACATGGGTTGTAAATGGACTTCTTTTCATCGTTAACGTTATTGGCTTGTTGATCATCCTTCTCAAAACGGACAGTGGGGTCAAGAATGAGGCTTCTTTGATTCCGGCGATCGATGGCTATAATGTCTGCTCTTCTCGTTGACCCATTGTGAGCCAAGCAGTGCACTTCTTCGTAAACCTCCCACTTTGCCTTCCGAAGAGTGGTTGCGATGGAGCTTCTCATTTTATGGTGGCAATAGGACTTGGCTAATTCCACACTAGTAAATAATTATGAAATACATTATGAAAGTAACATAAAAGGAACAATTTATATGTAACAATGCTCACTCTCTTCACAGCTGTGTAGCAAAACACGAAAAACAGCCAACTTTCGATGTTTCACTGTATTGCCGACAGAGGTGTCGACCAATATCTTTGATTTTTTTCTATAGCACTGCAGAGGACATGCCTCCTATTGACAGGCTCTCAAAACTTACGTTCACGCTATTGTAAAGCCGCAGTAAAATCATATATGCACTACTGCGGAATTAGCCGAGTTTCCCCTACTTTAAAACATACCTAAAAATGACATTGTCCACTTTTCAAACTAAGATTGACTTTTATCCGTTTTTTAAACAAACGAAGGTGCAAGTGTCCATTTTTGAAACTCACAACCTATTCTATGGAAGTTATAATTTTATTCTAAAACTAATATTTAACTGGAAAACTTAGAAAATTAAATTCAGAATTTTATTTATATTCGATTCCTTAGCTCTTATTTTACTACAATTCAGCACAGATAACTTGTGGTTTATTTAAATGTCTTCAAAACAGTCACATTCATGACGGCTGGCTGTCTACATTTTTATCAGAACTCTGGATTACAGTACTATACCACTGAAAACAGGGATTTTCTTTCCACTCACTTTCGAAGTGTTTACTTTAACTTCTGAACATCCGCAAATTTCTCTGGGTTTACTTTAACCCCTATTTTAATTGGTCAAGGATTCATTTACAATCGTTTTCCTTGATCACGTTTCCATTGCTCAGGATTAAATTTACGTTTTCCAGTCAGTTAAGCTGTACTCTCTAACATATTGTGCTCCATATTGATCTCAAGCTACCTCAAAATCCTTATATTTTAATAAATTTCGATATAAAAGGAAACGTAATCATTAAAACATCCAAAATAGTCAGAATATAAATATTAATTGGTCACCATGACAATTTTAAGCCATTTCCAGCAATCTGATTGGCTGAAATGGACATGTACGCATTTGAAACAAACTTGCATGGAGATGTCCGATTATGAAAGTAACAACGTATTTTCACGTTCACAAAAATATGTAAATGTCAGTTTCTGAAATAAACGGACCACAGATTTGAAAAGAGTGCGAAAAATACTATAAGAATCGATCCTTAACTAAATTTCGATAGAAATGGCGTATATCCGTCTTTGATCCTAGGCTTCTCATAATATGTTATAATAATGTATGTATGTATTTATTCACACTGCAATGGGTATATACCCGGTGGCAGTGGTAACTCATTACACTCAATAATGACAATAATAAACTTATTAATTAAAAATACAATTAATAATAATACTAATAATTAATACTAAAAATAATTTACATTAATAATAATACTAATAATAATAACAGGGAACATCCTAAATTAAATCAAGCACGATCACTTAAAATAACATTTAAAGTAAATCTAATTTGTATCTTAAACCTAAGTTCGAACTAAAACCCACGAGTATGATATGTTCACATCTGCACAAGTACCTTTCAGCACTACACTCATTTCGCTGTCAACTCACTCACTGCAATGGAACTACGACACATTTCACTGATTCTATCCTGATTTCACTAACACTTCAAAAACATTTCACTGTTCAAATACTTTGCACTGCCACTGTAAACTATAAAGCTTCACTGACCGGAACCACGTTTCACTTACACAACACACTTCACTGACACAACATAATTCTTCACTGATACAACACTTCAATAACAACATATCATTTATACCCTTTAAATATTGTGTATAATTACCGTCTATTAGTAAAGTCCTTAAGCCTATTTTTAAATACATTTTTGGTTGTTGGTAAAGCCTTTAGTAAGTCTGCAGGTAAAGCATTCCAGTCGCTGATAGTACGATTGAGAAAAGAAAACTTTCCAGTGTCCGTCCTCTGTCTTCTTTCCCTCAATTTATATGAGTGGTCGTTCCTTGAAGAGTAATTTGGCGGTTAGGATTGATTTATCGGTCAAAAATTCAACAAAATGAAATTCTCATAATATGCTTAGCATTTTTGAAAAAGGTAATCGATTGTGATTAAATTGTAGATTTTTTTCCGATTACATTAATAGTCAAGAGTTTGAGGAATGTCTGTTTTATTGAAGCTATGTTTGGAGATATATCATATCACATTACCGTATTAAAAGTGTAGGAAGTACACGAGCTATTTTATGAGCAGAATTCCTTCCGTTGTCCCCGTAATTTTTTCTGAGAACTTTCGCATCCTTCATATTAACATCTGAACTTTAAACTTTGCGCGGTATAATTATATTTGTAATGCCCCGAGCGTTCATTAAAGAGGTTATTTATACTCTCGCATTAGCACGTGCAGATCTTCACTCGTGGCATGGAGTTACGTTAGGACACGCACATAAAGTCATTTACATGAAGATCTACAGCCAACTGAGTGTTCCCATTTCTTATACCCGGAAAAATGCATGCTGTCATTCTTCTGAGTCTTCCGTCTAGTTTTTGTGACGTTTTATGGGCCTGAAATGTAGTATAGGCTATTACAAATTCTAATTATAGGCCTACAGACATTTTAAGACAACTTCAAATTTGTATTCTTTCGATTCTATAATTTATTAACTGAACTTCCGAATTTATTAAGTTTCTTGATCATTTTAAGGGGGATTGTACACCTTTCGTCAGTATATAGATCCTCTGGAAATAAAAATTGGCATGCTTAATATACACTACTTGTACATCAATAAATAATTTTAATGTTTTTGAAAACCGAATAGTTATTTTTTTAAATTATGGAAAATTTTTGAAAAGTTTTTCTTTTTCAGTCGGGTAGCGTTTAAATGATAATCCAAGACATACAGTATTTAAAATATCTTAATGAAACTTGAATGCATGTAAAGTTCTCTCATGTGACTAACATAGTACAGTAAAATCTTCAAGATAGAATGAATAGTTTATTTTTGAAAATAATATTTATCAAACTTTTTGAAAATAAATGAGTATCAAATGAAATAAAAAATTAAAACTATTTCAAAACTAACATATTATATATAATGAGGACATTAACAAAATTTGTCTAATGGTATTGAGAGATTCATTATCCATTTTACACAATCACTTGTATAATACTATGTACTTTTTTTTAAATTCATTTCATTACTCTTCAATGTATTTTCATCTCATGTTTCTCCGAAATCAAATTGTACTTTATTTTTAAATTTATCATTGTTCCGTATTCTCTCCGCAATCATATTGTATTTTTAATTGAACCTCTGCTTTGTATTCTGGATCCTAGTGGTCAGCCGTAGATTTCGGGCAGATGTCCCAAATTGTGGAATTTGTGTTACGATGTACCGAAGTACATTATGATATTTCAGTGCAGAATTTCTGCGTCATCTATGATGAAGGATGAGTGGAACAGAGAAAAATTCTCTTCGGCACCGGGATTTGAACCCGGGTTTACAGCTCTACGTGCTGACGCTGTATTCACTAAGCCACACCGGATTCCCATCCCGATTTCCGATTGAATGCTCTGAGTTTAAGTTCCACCTCTTGGGTTCCCTCTAGTGGCCTATCCTCATGCACTGCGTCGTAGATGTATGACAGTGGCACAATGTCCACACATGTGCAGAGGTGCACTCGTTATGAGTGACTAAGTGGCCGGGATCCGACGGAGTAAGCGCCGTCTTAAATCACTAAGTGATTTTTTTCCCGTATGATATATTATTACGATGTACCGAAGTACATATGATATTTCCGTGCAGAAATTCTGCGTCATCATATGATGAAGGATGAGTGGAACAAATTCCGGTGCCGGAGAGAATTTTTCTCTGTTCTGCTCATCTTTCATCATATAACATATTAGAGATATTAGTATATGTTGTAAAAACCCTCTGCGGTAGCTGAATGGCCAGACTTTCAGACTGTCACGCCGGCGGCCCGGGTTCTATTCCCGGTCAGGTCTGCGATTTTTGAACGAAAAAATCCATAGTGTTACTTGTGCCGGACAAGGTCGCAGTTGAGGTTTTTCCCGGGGTTCTCACGTTTTCTCCCAAATTAGGCATTTACATCATTCCGTCACCGTTTCTCCATTATCATTCCGTAGCGTTCCCCGAACGCCGACCGGCGACACATGGAGGGGGTTGGCCTAGGGACGAGTGGGTTTGCCTGCTCGAAACCTGGACCAGAGAACCTATGTGTGGTCAGCCGGTGTGGGTTTGAGAATGTGTCACCAGAGGGCTAGCGCAATAGATCTGAACAAGATCGCAGTGCTGGGCCATAGTGCCCTCCTCCGTTAAATTCAATTCAGTTCAATATGTTGTAAACATGTTTATTAAAAATGGATCAAAAGAAGTACACCAAAATTCAAATATTTGAGTAATTTATCTTTGAAACGCTGCCCGCCTGCATTTCCACAGTGCTTTGAATGGAGTTTGTGGTGAAGTTACAGTGGACCGTAATACTGTCGTTTTCGTGATGGTCCTGTCAGCGAGCTTGCAAGGTTCAGGTGTTTCTACTTCTGTTCATTTGTCAAGCAGTGAGAACCTATCGCGCAGAAATGTTTATATTCTTCAAATTCTTTGTCAAAATAAGGAATACCGAATCTGGTGAAATCCCCGTAGCTTCTGAAAGTTCCTCACACGTTGTTCGACTACCTTCTTGAAGATCATCCGCCTAGTTTCACATTTCGTTCATCTGTTCGGCCTTCCTGGTCTTGCAAGCTGACAGAAACCGAGTACCCCAACGAGAAACTGTACTATGGTCCACAGTAAGCTCACCGCAAACTCCGCTCAGCTGTGAATTTCTCTGAAGTTTTGCCACATAAAGATTCGATCTTTGATCTTCAATCGTCACAGTACCCGAGACACATGTAGGCTCCATTTCTAGCTCTCGTTACCTGAACACAGAATATGCTGTGAACGATGAGAACACAGGTGCTTCTTCCTTAATCCTTTAACTGCAACTGACGTAATTTTCAACCTGTGCATTATTTATGAAATTACCCTCTAATAATAAATTAGTTGATTGTTATGATGATTATTATAATACTATGATGGGGAAGTACAGTAAGGCAGGAAAAAATAATAATTGTGGTGTAGATTTTATAATTACTTAAAAATCAGGATTTATTTATATATTCATCTAATCTATTAAGATATAAATATGCAATATAATTGACAGTTGTAGGCATTGCCACAACGAGGTTGAAACTCTTGCACACGTCCTGGGATCCTGTCCTCCCGGCGAAGCTCTGTGAAACGCTAGACACTACCAAGTACGATCAATTATAGCCACTGCCCTTAAAGATGCAGATTACAACACCTTTGAAGAAGTACATGGTCTCTCCGTCACTGGCAGTACACGGCGCATAGATATAATAGCTGTCAAAGAATCTACAAGATCTGGATACATAATTGATACCAATGTGCGTTTCGAAACGGATGAGGAACAGCCAGCAGAAGTGGATAATGAAAAAAAGAATATCTACAATCCTACCATTCCCTATTACCTCCAAAAATACCAGCTAAAAGAGCTTGAAGTAATCGGACTTCTGGTTGGAGCAAGAGGTACCGCTACTCTCTTCTTGAAAGATGTGTTTAAGAGGTTTGGAATACCTACATCTATTATTCCGGTTGTAACCTTAGCTGCATTGAAAGAATCAATTGCTCTCCTGAAGCATCACCTACATTCGAAATCAAACGAAGTTCATTAGCATTCTTTACTTTTTTGTAACATTTACCTCTCTAAAACTAGTTATATTTCCACTAATCTCAAAATGTATTTGCAGCTATGTACTTGTAGGAGTTTCATTCTTAAACAAAATCAATGGTTCAATGAACTTGTAAACATTTGTATGCTTAAGTACTCTTTGTTCCTTGTGGCAGCTCACTAATAGCGAGAAGATTTATAAATTATTATCTAATAAGGCTGGAATTTGTACTGAAGCAGACGTGCGTATACGACCTTGAAAGAAGGAAGAGTTCTAAATTTGTAAACATATCACTGTTGGCATTTCTCATCTTCTCTTGCCTGTTCCTGACGGGTAGTCTGCCAGTACGGGGACGGAATAACGAATGACCGCAAAAACAGTCCAGATAAAATTCCTTCTCCCTTTATTAAATCGATAATGCCTTCTGAAAACTAAGTAGTGCACAGTGCGATGTCAGAAAATATTTCGACATATTCCTGGAAGCTCTGTGGTCAGAATAATAAACAACCTATGTTATTAACTTCCTGGAACCTTAAACCTCAGAGGTTCATCATTGTCATGGGGAAACACTATTATTGCTCCAGTTGAATCCAGTGGCGTCGCGAGGGAAAGTTATTAGAATTTTCACAGTGGACTCAACCAAACTAAAAGGTTCACAGGAACTGTAATAATGAAGTGTGCTAACTATAGTTACCTGACAAGTGTGTAAAGTTAATTTAATTCCAAATTGTAACAATCCTTGAAATTATACAAGGTGGATCTAAATTCAACTGAAAAACTTCCATGAGTTCTACTATTACGCCTATTAAAATTACTAATATTTTTTCTGTTGCTATTACTACTATTATTGCTATTTCTACTGTTATTCATATTGATATTACTGCTACTACTATTGATTTTACTACTACTAGTGCTATTGATATTACTATCTACTCTTATTGCTATTGATATTACTACTAGTATTGCTATTTCTACTACTATTGCTATTGCTATTTCTGTTATGCCTATTAATATTACAAATATATTTGCTATTGACATTACAACTGTTATTACTACTGTTGCTATTACTACTATTATTGCTATTTATACTGTCATTTATATTAATATTACTATTGCTATTGATATTACTATCTACTCTTATTGCTATTGATATTACGACTATTATTGCTGTTGTTATTATTAGTATTATTGATATTGCTATTGATGTTACTACTATTATCGCTATTACTACTACAGTATTTTTGCTATTTCTACTGTTATTCCTATTGATATTACTACTACTAGTGCTATTGATATTACTACCTACTCTTATTGCTATTGATATTACTACTATTATTGCTGCTGATATTAGTATTATTGCTATTGATATTACTACTAGTATTGCTATTTCTACTGTTATGCGTATTAATATTACTAATATTTTTTTATTAATATTACTGCTGTTCCTGTTATTGCTATTACTACTATTATTGCTATTTCTACTGTTATTCCTACTGATATTACTATTAATATTGATATTACTATCTACTCTTATTGCTATTGATATTACAACTATTATTGCTGTTTGTTATTATTAGTATTATTGCTTTTGATATTACTACTATTATCGCTATTATTACTATTTTTTCTATGTATACTGTTATTCCTATTGATATTACTACTACTAGTGCTATTGATATTACTGTCTACTTTTATTGTTATTGATATTACTGCTATTATTGCTGTTGGTATTATTAGTATTATTGATATTGATATTTCTACTACTATTGCTATTTCTACTGCTATGCCTATTAATATTAATATTTTTGCTATTGATATTAGGCCTACTACTAGTATTCCTATTTATTACTACTATTGCTATTTTTACTGCTATGCCTATTAATATTAGGCCTACTAATATTTTTGCTATTGATATTACTACTAGTATTCCTATTTCTACTCTATTCCTATTTCTACTGCTATGCCTATTACTATTAGGCCTACTAATATTTTTGCTATTGATATTACTATTCCTATTTCTACTACTATTGCTATTTCTAGTGCTATGCCTATTAATATTAGACCTACTAATATTTTTGCCATTGATATTACTACTGTTATTGCTGTTGCTATTACTACTATTATTGCTATTTCTACTGTTATTCCTATTGATATTACTGCTACTACTATTGATTTTACTACTACTAGTGCTATTGATATTACTATCTACTCTTATTGCTATTGATATTACTACTAGTATTCCTATTTCCACTACTATTGCTATTTCTACTGCTATGCCTATTAATATTAGGCCTAATATTTTTGCTATTGATATTACTACTAGTATTCCTATTTCTACTACTATTGCTATTTCTACTGCTATGCCTATTAATATTAGGCCTACTAATATTTTTGCTATTGATATTACTACTAGTATTCCTATTTCTACTACTATTGCTATTTCTACTGCTATGCCTATTAATATTAGGCCTACTAATATTTTTGCTATTGATATTACTACTAGTATTCCTATTTCTACTACTATTGCTATTTCTACTGCTATGTCTATTAATATTTTACCTACTAATATTTTTGCTATTGATATTACTACTGTTATTGCTGTTGCTATTAATACTATTACTGCTATTTCTACTGTTATTCCTATTGATATTACTATATACTCTTATTGCTAGTGATATTACGACTATTATTGCTTTTATTATTAGTATTATTGCTATTGCTACTATTATTCCTATTTATACTATTATTGCTATTCTGCAACACTTCAATTCAGACACAAAATATCCTCATTAACTATTCGGAAGGAGATGACGTGTAGTTGAACTTTGTCATATCTATGTATGCTTACGTTCAATGTTTAAAGGAAAGGAACCTAGTAAGAAGAAGTGGAAGAAAGGAGGAAACGAAATTGTCCATTTCATTCACCAAAAATATTGAAAGTCATTTAAGACGCCTGCAGTACAAAATTTACCAGATAAACGAATTACAGCTGTGCAGCCCTCATGCTACAGAATACGTGTAATTTAATGGGTGCCTTGTGACCCCGGCAAGCGTCTTGTAAGACTCATCTTTGATGGGTTGAAGGCGGCCGATCGTGTGCGCTGCTATCCATCCGTGCGTGCCCTACAACGTCATAAGCGTCTCGGACGACTTGATGGTTGTATGATTTGAGGCTTTCTCGGCGTTGGTTCGCTAATATGTTTTCGCGGGATATCAGCCGAGTTAAGAGGGCTCACTGCCGTTCCTGGATATCCACATACACAGGAAAGCAGATGGTACTCTCGGACATGGCGTGTATAGAAAGCCGACGCACACAGATCTGTACCTGAATGCACTCAGCCTCCACCACCCTTCGCAGAAGAAGTCCGTCCTGACTAGTCTACTACATCGCGCCATAGTCATTTCCGATATCAACAACTTGCCTGCAGAAATGGACCATCTTCGTAGAACACTACAACAAAACAACTACAGCCGGAGAGACATCAGCAAAGCCCTCAAACAAGTTACCACGAGATGTAACACAATAGACTTAGACAGCAAGCAAGAACCGACAAAGAAAGCTTTCATTCCATTCTGCGGGAGCGTGTCACACAAAATAAGCAGAATCCTCCAGAAAGTTAATATCAAAACCATCCATAAACCACAGAGCAAAATCCGGAGTCATCTACGTCAGGTTAAAGACAGTCAGGGCTTAAGGACTCCAGGGATTTACAAGATTCCATGCGAGTGTGGCGAAGTATACATAGGGCAGACTGGCCGCACAGTAGAAGACAGAATCAAAGAACATAAGAGGAACCTGAGGCTGTATTACCCGGAAAAATCTGCAGTGGCGCAACACAGCATAGAAAAGGAGCATAAAATACTGTTTGACCACACCAAGGTCATTAACAAATCAAGCCACTACTGGGATCGTACAATCAAGGAGGCCATAGAGATCAAGCTGGAGAAAAACAACTTTAACAGAGACAGTGGACTCCAGCTCAGTCAGGCATGGACACCGGCCTTAGACCAACTCAGGCCCTCTTACAATCAAGGTCATGAAGATCACGGACCGAGGACGGCAACCGATTCCAACCGGCGGAACAGGGCTCGCCGCCCGCCAAACTTCACGTAGCAATCCCGGGAGGGGCGGAGCTTACGAGCGATGACAATTCCCGGCCCCGGATTGGCCGATCCGCCAACCAATCCCGTTTCACCTGAGACAGCCACATCTATATAACCTTTCGACTTTCTGTTCGGACATCACTTCCCTGAAGATGGCTGCAGAGATAGCAGTCGAAAGCTTGGAGCATTCCAAAATCTTAACTCGGCTGATATCCCGCGAAAACATATTAGCGACTTGATGGTTGTTTCCGTTCTGGAGTGGTTTTATAGCGCATAACCTTGTCTCCCACGGCTCCTCGGATGAATAATACATTTCTTAGTTAAAGTTAACATCGCAAAATAACAGTTTGCGAGTGAAGGTTGAAGAAATGTGAAATTAAATATCAAGAACGCAAAATAAATGAACGCAAAGTGCAGACACTTCAGCAAAATATCGAATAATAATGTGAAAATATAACTATCACATCGTTCGTAAGAATTAGGGCTAGTTAGGCCTATTCAATTCAGTTACTCAGTCAGGAAGTCAAGCAACATTTTAGAATTTTCGAGGAAGGGAAGAAAATTTTAAGTTGACGCTTATTTAATAAAACTTCACAGTAACAGACAATATCTCATATCATACGAAGTTATGGGTCATTCGTCATCTCGTGAAACTAAACGCTTCCGTGCGCAGTAGCATATATGCTAAGAACCTTAAGGTGGGGGGAAAGTGAGCTGGCTTACTACGAGTAGAAGCGTAGCGAAAGAGGTGAGCTTCTCAGTTCAGTTTCTTCTTCCCCTGACGCGAAGGTAGGTTTCTCGTGACAATGAATGCCCTATACTTTGTTCCCAAACGCTTGAAAATGACTTGGAAAATATTTTGCATCATATGATAAGTTATTACATTAAATATCTCAAGTACCGTAAAGTGGGGATATTTCGGACGCAGGGGTAACATCGGACGGTAATTCAGTGTATCATATTTTATGTTGGTAACACCAGTTCTTAGCATCTTTTCCGCGCTTTTTACTATGTTCGTATGTTTCTGCACATTTTTAAAGACCCATTGGTGAACTGTTGTTACCAACATAAAATATGATAAATTGAATTACTGTCTGATGTTACCCCTGCGTCCGAAATATCCCCACTTTACGGTACTTGAAAGTAATTTGGAAAAATTTTTACATCATGTGATGTTACTTCTCTTATTATTTATTACCGAATACTTGGAAGCAAGTTGTAAAATATTTACATCATATTATGATTGTTGCTTTCGTTACTATTTACTTCTAAACACTTGAAAATATTTTACATTGTATGATGTTACATTAGTTATCCCAAATAATTGAAAGTAACTCCGGAAATATTTTACATCATATGATGTTAGTTCATTTATTTATTTCCAAACCACTTAAGTAACTTGGAAACTATTTTGTATCATATCATAATATTACATTAGTTATCCCAAAAACTTGACAATAAATTGGAAAATATTTTTCATCACATGATAATACAGTAGTTATCCCAAACACTTGAAAGTAACTTGGAAAATATTTTGCGTCATATGATATTACATTAGTTATCCCAAACACTTGCCTTGGAAAATATTTTGTGTCATATATAACGTTACTAATCCCAAACACTTTAAAGTAAGTTGGAAAATATTTTGCATCACATGATATTACATTAATTATCCCAAACACTTGAAAGTAACTTGTAAAATATTTTGCATCATATGATGCTACATTAGTTATCCCAAACACTTGAAAGAAATTCGAATAATATTTTGCATCATATGACATTACATTATTTATCCCAAACACTTGAAAGTAATTTGGAAAATATTTTGCATCATATGATATTACATTAGTTATCCCAAACACTTGAAAGTAACTTGGAAAATATTTTGATGATGTTACGCTTTTGGTCAATTATATACAAACACGAAAATGCGTAATATCGACTTTAGATATCGTTATTGACATGCATATCGATATGCATAGTCATTTCCGTTCTCGGTTTTCTGTGAATCCAAAATCTTCCCGATCACGTCCTCCTTTAAAAATTAAAGTGGGAGGGAACTATTTCTAATTGGCTGAAGAAAATGCTTGTAGTACGACAATCGGAGAGTTCTTAATCATTAATTAGATTTGTATAACGTAAAATATGTTTTTCTGGTTGTTTGTGTTTATCGAATATTTAATTAAAATTAAATCCAAGAGTTTAAAAATATTTTTAATTCAGTTCCTTTAACGTAAAAGAAGCATATCGTATTTTTATTTTTTTTCTTTAGAGTTTTAAATGTATTAAAATAATTTTTTTATAATGTGATATAAGTATCATCATTATTTGTGTTCTCTAGAATATTCAATTGAAATGGAAGAGCAGAAATATGTCTTAATCTTTTCAATCTAGTTTGAAATAATCGTCTCTTACTGTCTGCGTTTTCTGAGCATTTAATTAAAATTATGCTGTAGAGCTTATTTTAAACTTTCCAAGATTTTATTTAACGTGAAATGAACGGTGTCCATTCTCCGCTCTGTAACATAGATTAAGCACAAAAATTAAACGGTATATCATCTGCATTTTTTCTTACGAGTTTAAAAACAATGTACGTGGCAATGACCTTCAACTTCCCTGTTCATAACAAGCCAGGTGAAAGGGTTGTTATAGCAACACGGCGTTATGTGCACTCTCTACTGATTACACAGCGTTGCACGTTCTCGTAATTCATATATTTTAAAATGCACATTATTCTGGACAACTATTCAAAATGCAACAAAATGATATGTGATCTTTTCGTTGCCCTTTACTAAAATAATCGTCCACCAGAATTGATGGCATTACTTACTACTCACCTGTATGTATGTGTGTGTGTGTGTGTGTGTGTGTGTGTGTGTGTGTGTGTATATATATATATATATATATATATATATATATATATATATAGAGAGAGAGAGAGAGAGAGAGAGAGAGAGAGAGAGAGATTTGCTTTCTTTACTTCCTTGTTAGGAATTGAATCCGGCTTCTTTGATTCATGGATAGAAAGACTGTACTTCATATTATATCATAAAATAAAATACTTCCAATACTTCCCTTTTATTAGTTTTATTGCAATTGCTCGTAATGAGTATTCTTACCACTCCTTTGTCTTTCTGGATTTGTCGCCTATTTTGGTGATTTCGTCTGCAGCCATTCGTAATGCCACCTCTTCATTTATTTTTAGATATTGCTCCATTCTCTCATTTTCTTGTAACCCATTCCTCTGCTTTCTTTTTCCATTTCTGACGTTGCATCGCTCCCGGTTGTGCTGACTGCCAGCTTCAGCCATTATTTTTGCTCGACTATTTTCCTTAGAGTACTCATCTCCTCTATTTCCAGGACTTTCTTAGTTTTTGTCACGCCTGCTATTGTTTCTGAGACATTCGGATGTACGTTACTACATACATTTTCTTTTCTCGAGCTTCTTCTGCAATATTTAGTCTGTCATATGACGACGAGCTGGAAGCGTCTTTTCCAATTTTGACGCTGGCGCCAGATCCAGGGCTAGGTCAGTGGGTATCTCCTCATACACGAAACCTCATGACTGTAATCTCGTTGGGTTATGCTATCAAGCAACTTTCAACGCTTTATAATGTTGTTGATAAAGTCGAGACAATGACGATTGAAAGAATGTGTGCCCAGAATGTCTTGACCAAATTCATTTGTCTACTTCAAATTTCATTTACTACCTACTACTACTACTACTGCTACTGTTGCTACTACTACTATTGCTGTTAGTGCTACTACTACCGCTATTCTTCCTACTGCCACAATGCTGTTACTGCTGCAGCAGCAGCTATTGGTGCTATAGCCGTTGCTACCACAGATGCCGCTATTGCTATTATTGTTACTCCTTTACTATTTCTACTATTATTGCTTTTGACATTACTACTGTTATTGGTTTTGCCATTACTACTATTATTGCTTTTGATAGTACTACTATTATTGCTATTTCTACCGTTATTCGTATTAATATTACTATTATTATTGCTATTGGTGTTACTACTATTATTTCTAACTACTTTGGATATTACTACTATTATTGCTATTGCTATTTCTACTGTTATGCCTATTAATATTTTTGCTATTGATATTACTATTGTTATTGCTATTGCCATTACTAGGCCACTATTATTGCTATTTCTACTGTTATTCCTATTGATATTACTTGACTACTACTACTAGTGCTGTTAATATTATTATTTATCTTATTGCTATTGACATTACTACTATTATTGCATTGATATGATTAACATTATTATTGCTACTGACATTACTTCGATTATTGCTGTGATATTATTAGCATTATTATTGATATTTATATTACTATTATTATTGTTGTTGATATTATTAGTATTATTGTTATTGATATTACTATTACTATTGTTGTTGATATTATTAGATTTATTGCTATTGATATTGTTACTATTATTGCTGTTTATACTATTATTGTTATTGCTATTTCTACTATTATTGCTATTGATAATACTAATATTATCGCTATTGATATTACTACTGTTATTATTGTTATTACTACCTACACTTATTGCTATTGATATTACTACTATTATTGCTGTCGATATTATTAGTATTATTGCTATTGATATTTCTACTATTATTGCTATTGACATTTTTACTATTATTGCTATTGATTTTCTATTGTTATTGCTATTGACATTTCTACTATTATTGCTATTGACATTTCTACTATTATTGCTATTGACATTTTTACTATTATTGCTATTGATATTTCTATTGTTATTGCTATTGCTATTTCTTCTATTATTGCTATTGTTGTTACTACTGTTTTTGTTATTTATATTACTGCCTACTCTATTGCTATTGATTGGCCTTCTATGCCCAAGGTTGCGGGTTCGATCCCGGGCCAGGTCGGTGGCATTTAAGTGTGCTTAAATGCGACAGGCTCATGTCAGTAGATTTACTGGCATGTAAAAGAACTCCTGCGGGACAAAATTCCGGCACATCCGGCGACGCTGATATAACCTCTGCAGTTGCGAGCGTCGTTAAATAAAAACATAACATCTATCCTATTGATTTTTTACGTAGTTTATGGGTCTATTTTTTTGTGTCGTATAATAATGAAATAGGCATATATATCGAAATAATATTAATATATTGCAATACATCTGATAAGTTAGCGTTATTGTATGGATACATAGTAAAATAGCCTGCAATTTTCATAAGTACTAGCTTAAATAGTTTTTCTACAATATGTACAAGTAGTCTCTAACTTGGAAAACTTAGGTTTCAGAAAGGAGGGTTTAAATTTGAATGTAATATTACTCGTGTTGGTTATTATGGTGCCTCGATTTGAATACGAACCTTCTCGGAATATATATAAATTATTTATAAAACTGTTTAGAAAGAACACTACATTATTTAATGTAAACAAATAAACTACAAATTTTGACCCTGTTAACGACCAGCTACTCTTAATTCGCTGTGGAATTTGACACCGGGCAATTGTATTGGAGAGCATTACGAAATTTAAGAGTTTTATTTCAAGTAACCTAATTGATATTGGGCAGAGAAATGTATTATTTATTCCTATCTGAACAAGAATAGAGTTTGCGTGTGTTAAAAGCGTCAATTGCTGATGTGGGTGCTTCGGACCAATAGGCTGTCCCCGCCTGTTCGGTCTTCACTCCTTTCTAATTCCTCACCTTGCGAGAATTGAATTTGCTGAATGTAGGAGTAAGTGACGTCACAGTGTTTCGAGTACCACGCAAGACCATGTTGACACAAGCACCTTGGAGATCTCTGAACAGCGGTTCTCATTTGTTTCCGTTGCCTCATCGTGACAACCTGGCGTGTGTGTGGGCAATAAAAGATTACCCGTCGCTCATGGAGTTTTTCCGATAGTTTCTCATGTAGCACGGAGATACACGCAGGGAAGTAACTGAGAAAATGTTGTATTATAAGGGAAACCACGCAGCTGTCTGCCGCGCCCCTCCCTTTTAATGTTGAGGTCAGCCTTACCCTACTGGCGAAATTCAGTTTATCGAGTAAAGGCTGGTCCACAATAAACCGGGAACGGAAACGATAACGAAACTTACATATTGTTAAAATAAATGTATTTAAATGTGAGCATTCACAATTAACTTTCACGTTCTCGTTCCCGGGCTCCGGTAAGCTTCTCGTTAATTGTGAATAATAAATAATAATAATAAATTTAGCCTGCTAGATCCCGTAAGGGCAAGGGCCTGCTGATTGACAGGGCTTGGCTCAGTAGACTTCACTCTTTAGGTGAGCTGGTCCTAAGGAGTGATATCGAACTTGGCTGCACTTCTTCGTTTCTATGTACACAATCTAAACACTATATTCACTTGTCAGCTCCCTATTCGCACCACACTACACACTGAGGACGGTTGCTTCTAGATCTCTCCATAGCTGTCTGTCTCTTGCCCTGCTCGTCCATTGTGATCCTGCCTTCTTCTTGAAGAAATCGGCCCATCCAGTTGTCTGGCATCCCACGCTCACATTTAAATACATTTATTTTAAATTATTTCCGTTCTCATTCTCGTTTTCATTTTCGTTTCCCGTTTATTGTGAACCAGCCTTAACCATATAATTTCGGTGCATAGGCCTATGTCCATATTGAATGAATCGTCGGTGATGTTCTGATGATTGTCTTACTTGTTACTGGTTCTCAAGTTTGAAAATACAAACTCTGCAAAAGGTGTTGGGCTGGGACTTTTGGTGTTTTGACTTCCGGTAGTAGCTTATGTTACTACTTACAGTACATCCCAAAGTATCCACTTTTTCTACTGCCTCATTTCGAATTCGCAACTTTACCTTCTTTAATTTTCTTCCGATAGCCATGATCTTTAAGTAACAAATATAAATGATACTCGGGAGGAAATTAAACGCAGAATAAATATGGGAAATGCCTGTTATTATTCGGTTGAGAAGCTTTTATCATTAAGTCTGCTGTCAAAAAATCTGAAAGTTAGAATTTATAAAACAGTTATATTACCGGTTATTCTTTATAGTTGTGAAACTTGCACTCTCACTTTGAGAGAGGAACATAGGTTAAGGGTGTTTGAGAATAAGGTGCTTAGGAAAATATTTGGGGCTAAGAGGGATGAAGTTACAAGAGAATGGAGAAAGTTGCACAACACAGAACTGCACGCATTGTATTCTTCACCTGACATAATTAGAAACATTAAATCCAGACGTTTGAGATGGGCAGGGCATATAGCACGTATGGGCGAATCCAGAAATACATATAGTGTGTTAGTTGGGAGGCCGGAGGGAAAAAGACCTTTAGGGAGGCCGAGACATAGATGGGAAGATAATATTAAAATGGATTTGAGGGAGGTGGGATATGATGATAGAGAATGGATTAATTTTGTTCAGGATAGGGACCAATGGCGGGCTTATGTGAGGGCGGCAATGAACCTCCGGGTTCATTAAAAGCCAGTAAGTAAGTAAGTAAGCCATGATCTTTTCCCGATTCCGCCAAGGAATTTTTCCTTAATTAGGAATTGTTCCATGGTGTTTATGACTTGGGTATTTGTGTTGCACAGTAGTGGCAAAAAAAAAACCGGACCAACCATTTTAGCTGATTTCAGAGCCTTGTTCACTCCAGAGCACGATAGACTAGTAACTAAGACTTTCGTGGTTCGAATCCTGCCTGGGAAGGAAACTTTTTTTTGTTCCTTATTCAAATTTATTCCCAATACTTTTCGATTGCGGCGATATTATTTTACTACTTAATTAACTCATTAATCCCAGAACATGAATTTTACCAGCAATCGAAAACTATAGCAATCAATAATAATAATAATAATAATAATAATAATAATAATAATGATAATAATAATAATGATGCTCGATTAAGCGTAGTGGAAAGTGAACTCTCACCCTTCGAACAGGAAGCATTATGCAACCATGCAGACAACTGTTTCCGTCGGGTATGTACTGCACTGATCATGAGATTACAGCCAGGCTGTAGGCTCCATGTAGACATATTGGACGTACGTTGCGTCGGCATTAGTATTACACTGTTCCCCCACAGCCATTCATCTTCCTCTGTCATTGTTGGAGAGATGACAGAGCTAGCCAACTGACTCCCAATCACATACCGTATTGATCCGATCTTGGACGAGCTTCAAGTTTTATAATAGTGCCTGCGCAATTTTCGCGGGCAGATTTCAACCCTCCACCACTAATGCGTTCATGCCGACCCCCTGACCACACATTTCCGCTAAAATATTGCGGCGTTACCACAAATAAACACCTACGTGATATTTTTCATTTTCTAGACACGAAATAATCTCGCCACCGTTTGCGGTGCGTCGGTTTGGGGTCTGAGTAACATGCTAGCCTTCGTAGTGAAGATACTCAAATTTTGTACATTTATAGAGGATGGGCTTTGGACAACGGAGGCTCTTGATCCGAATCCCTGTAAGGCGAAGTTAATATGTTTATATCTGTGTTTTTGGCTGTTATTTTTCTTCAATGTGTAGAATATAAATTTATTTAAATGTGAATTAATATTGGTTCACACTAAAGACATATCTTCATTGAAGTGACTTAGTTTTTGCTGTATTGTATTGTATTTATTAACATTCCATGGTATTCATACATGCTTACAGCTAGAATATGGAACAAATCAAAAATTTAATACTATTATAAAATCTTAATTTATAGTCACAGTCTAGATGAAATATATACAGACGAGATTTACAATACAGTCTACTAGTACAACACATAGTTTTAGTATCAATTTCATGAAGTGTTATTGAATGTCATGAATTCACCTACAGAATAGAAGGCGTGAGAAATTAGGTACTTCTTTAATTTGGCCCTAAATAATTTTGTGTTTTGAGTTTCATTTTTTATATGATAGGGAGGCTATTAAAAATTTTTACTGCCATATAACGCAATCCTTTTTGATAGCACGATAGACTTGCCGATGGAGTATGAAAGTCATTTTTTTGTCGTGTATTTATGCTATGAACTCTTGAATTAGTTACAAAGTTTTCACGATTACATACGAGGAAGACTATTAATGAAAAGATATACTGACAAGCCATGGGTATTATTTGTAGTTTTTTGAAAATAGTCCTACACGATTCCCTAGATTTGGCACCTACTATTATTCTAATTACTCTTTTTTGTAATAGAAATATATTGTTACTATCTGTGGAATTTCCCCAGAATATTATTCCAAAACTCATTACCGAGTGGAAGTATGCAAAGTATATTGTTTTTAAGGTATTGATATTTACTATCTTTTGCATAGATCTAATAGCAAAACAAGCTGAATTTAGTTTGGGGGTAATTTCTTTAATATGATTTTTCCAATTTAACACATTATTGATTTTTAAGCCAAGATATTTGGTTGTTGTTGTTTCTAATAGGGACCTATTGTTAATTATTGCGTTAGAAATTTGCGATGTTGAATTTGGACAGGATTTAAATTGAATTATGTTAATTTTGTTACAATTTAATATTAATTTATTGACTAGGAACCAGTCACATATTTTGAAGAGAATTTCCTCTGTTGAAGATTGGAATGTGTTGGAGTTATTGGCTGTAATTACTATACTTGTGTCATCTGCAAATAATATGGGATGACCTACATCTTTTATAAGGGGGGCAAGATCATTTATAAACACTAGAAAAAGTAGGGGACCTAATATTGATCCTTGAGGAATTCCATTATTAATAGTTCCCCATGTCGATATTAGATTTCATAGTTGTATTGATTTCAACTTTCTATTTCCTATCTATGAGATATGAGTGAAACCATTTGTGTGCAACACCTTTAATTCCATAATAATCTAATTTATCTAGCAGCATTTTATGATTTATACAGTCAAATGCTTTGGATAAATCACAGAAAATCCCTCCAACTTGTAATTTTTTATTTACTGCCTCCAGAATTTACTGCTAATTCGGTAGCTATGATAATTGAACTGAGATATTATATGAGGCGTTCAGATCAGAAGTGGTGTAAGTCAAAAATAGGTAATGAGGGTTAAAGTGAACACTTTGTAAAATACAGCGCAAAGTATCAATTAATATTCAATTTATTTAAACTATTAGTAGTCCTAATCAGTGGATAGCAAGAAGGCCATATTAATTGCTACTTTGCGCTGTATTTTACAGGATTTTTACTTTAAACCTCATTACCCAATTTTGACTTATACCACTTTTGCTCTGAACGGCTCATATAGTGGAGGAGGTAAGACATGTTCTGTAACGTCATGACGCGCCGGGCCTGTGTCACCAGTGGGTATGGAGGGGAAGCTAAGGTTTCAGTCTGAGCTGAACTTCCCTATCGTTAGATTCGTCTATTATTAACCAAACCGAAACATACTCGTACCTTGTTTCTGATCTCCCATCCGTTTCCCTCTCGCGTAACTCAATGCCATATCTCGCCTCTTGATCTGTAGCTTGTAATAATACATTTATTAAGGGGACTTAGGTTTCGTAATCCAGGTAAAATGTTCATTAAACGGAGTTAGATTTCACAATTTAGACGTACGTTTATTAGGGAGAGTTTGATTTCTTAATTTATATCCAAAGTTAACTCTGGAAAATTTTTGTTGCAACATCCATTAAAGGGGATTTTATTTTAAACATAACGTTTCTCAAAGCGACAATGTACGAGCATCCTGATTTATATCTAACGTTTTTCAAAAGAGCTTAAGTTTGGAGATATAAGTGGAACTTTAATAAAAGTGACTTAAGTTCGATCATATACATCAGAGTTTATTAAAGACACTTAGGTACATTTGTTAATTTAGACACAAATTTATCCGTAGGATATTAAGTTCAGTAATTTAATGGTGCCTTCATGAAAGCAAATTACATTTTTTAACTTAAACGTAACATTTCTTAAAGGGACCATAGATCATGTGGATGACAATATGATAACGTTATAATATAAGTTTTGCCTTGAAAAACAAGTACGAATCTTTAAAGTACCGGCAGTTAATGTCATGTTTAGAAATAGATATACAGAGGGGTCTTTTAATTCACTGATATTAAGACATCTTGGTTATCTTGAAAATGAACCCACAAATTTTAATGAATATTTCAGATTTTCTTCCGAACAATTTCATTTTGTTTTAAGTTCAATTGAAAATGATATTGTAAAATTATCCACAAAATTTATTCACAAACAATAAGCCCAGCTGAAAGATAAGCATAACTTTAATGTAAAAATCAATTATATAAACACTTTATTTTTACTTGTTACAATGATATTTTTTTTTCATTTAGGAGCATTTATTTATTGTATAATGTTACAAATAAAAGAAATAATGTGAGGAGGTTGTTGCACTTCTCGCCTTTGCTCGGAATTCCACTTCACTTACAATGTTACACTCTTAGCTTTCGCTTCAGTAGCTAAATCTGCCGCATCGTGTGTGTCCCTCAATTATGAATCACTTTACTCAATTGTATTAACAGTTCTGGTTGTTGCAAAATATACATTTGTTATTGTTTACGTTGGTTCTTCTTTTTGGCTCATGTCGAACAGGGATTTGTGTTTAATCAATTAATATCTCATCTTCATTATTGGAGAAATTGCAGAAAGATTTCTGTTTTACCGCCATTATGGTATGTATGATGTATAAATCACATATTATTAAATGATTTAATTCATGACCTACTGTAATTTTACAATTGGTTTCTCGGCGATGATCGCCAGGTTTTTGCCTCCAAGGCAAACGCCGACGATGTTCATCGAGCCCAGCGACGTTCGTTGACGTTCATCGCCGTAAAGAAACCATGCACATTCAAATCAACGGGACAGAATCCCAGCGAAGATCGCCAGCGATGATCGTCGGCGAAGATCGCCGTAGCCAAACCGTAGATTTACATGATTGGTTGTAACACATCGTTCCGGACAGTTTTATTGGTCAAAAGTAGTATGACATAGTAAAAGTGTAATAGTCACCTTTATTTCACTCAGACGCTAGATAACCATAGCAGTTGATAAAACGTCGTAAAATAAACCAATGAAATAAAACGTCATATTGTCAACAAATGTTTATGCACCTTATTCTTCTTAGTAGGTAGTGAAATGTGTAATATATATAATAACACCAATGTTAAACGCTTCTAACGCCGTGACATTGAAGATGTGCAATTGTTTGTTTGCAGCATGCGAGCAACGCCGCCACCTCGAGCCAGACGAGCGTGGGGGGCGGATCGGGGGCTGGGGGCTCGGCTGGGGGCTCTGCGGGCAGCGGCGTCACCTCGCGCCCGGCGCCTGGCCCAGCCAACCATTCGGGTACGAAGTTCAGGCATGGCCTCCTGCAGCTCATGATTCACACCATCGACCCGCTGCACGATGGTAAGTACGAGCTGCTACCTTATCCACACGTGTGTGTGATATGCTATACAGAATAGTACACAGAAAATGATGGATGTAGGATATGATTTTCGACGTCTTCTCTACCAAACGTTTTTATATCTACGCGTACATGGAACTATGAGTCATTCCACGTTAAATCGAACACCTACGAAACATGACAACTTAGTATATGCTCCATTTTTTAAATATATTCTATTGATTAAATTAAATAACCCATGTGTAATTTTTTCGGGCGGTCACAATTATTTAGCCATTTATTAAATGTTATTTTTTCCCTAAATTAGGGTGCAACGTATTATGAAAATGGTTATACTAAGATTCTATAAATCGTAGGAATTCCGTATTTATATCATTTTAAAGTGCAACAATTGCACTATTATATACTAATTTTAGTGTCCAATCTAAACATAAAATGCGCCTCTTTTAGGGGGTTATATTTTAAAAATATGTTTTTATATATCAGGAGTCTACTTTTAAAAGAGGGGAAAAATATCATTATATTCTTCGAAATGTTTTACGTAGAATTGCGTTGGTATTAGATTGCTATTCGAATAAGAAGTCGCTGTGCAAATAATTTACTGATGATCATGTGTTCTGGTCGGAAGAAACGGATTGAGTGAGACCGCGCGCCGGAGCATATAGTACATCTGCGATAGCCGCAGCGAGATGAAGTAATGAGGAGACAAGGTATGTCGCAACGAAAGACATTATCAATGGTGCGGTGTTACTATAATAAACAGATAATCTCTAGTTCTAAAAGCACGTAATGTCCCATCAGCACTTAGCGATATCCCCTTAATTTATCTAAAAATAATTCCTAAGAATTTCGAAGTTATTTTTAGGATTCCTACCAAATGAATTATTATTCAACATATTATTATTATTATTATTATTATTATTATTATTATTATTATTATTATTAATGAAATAAACTTCATTATCTCATTAATAGTAGTACAGTGTGAGTAATAGCGCTAGAAACTGGGCGGCTTTCGATCCATGACAGTTTCTCTAGTAAATTGAAGAATCCACTGCAAAAATATCTTTCAGAACCATTTTTTCTCGAGAAGGAATTGAAAGTCTTTGTACTGAAATACAGTATCTAATGTAGTGATTCTCAAAGTGTGGTCGTGTAAAGAGCTGAGAGAGATCGCGAGATAATTTACAAAAAAGACAGTTTTATTAACAAGCATTTATTTTGTATTTAGAGACATAAATGTAAACAACGTTGAAAGTGGAAAAGAAAATAATATTTCAGCAATTATAAAATAAAAAAATATATATTAAAATCATAAATGTAGGCTGTTTTCAGAAAGTAGCTCTACAAATATGGATTCCGTATTCGATACATACACCGTGATATTATTTACATGTTGAAGGAGATTTCTGGCTTTTGTTTTGACAACAATCATAAACGAGAAACTTACTTTGTATATATACGAGGTTACAAATATCATCAAAAACTGACGAGCTTATTTTGGAAGTTCGAGGCATCTTTTCGAATTCTTTTGGTCTAACTTCTACCATAAGAGTCTATTTTCAACATTCCACGACTATGGTCCGTCCCAGGAATCTGTACAGTAGAAAGACGAAACAAGACCTCTGCGGAAGTGGTGTGTGGGAGGGCTAGGGCCAATGATCACTCTGTGGGCAGGTGTCGGTTGAACGAAGCTAGCAATCGTTTGCAGGGATTGGATCATTTCTATCTGAACCCTACTCTACCTTTTATCACGAGCCCCTTAGCGGCCTCGAGCTAATGCTGCCCGCAATACATTCCGGCACAGATAGACTCCGCCCTCATATACGTGAAGTTACTTCACAGATTCCTGGTACGGACCATAGGTACATATCTCAATGAGGTTTCTCCTTATTTTGTTTATTTTCTTTCGGAATTTCAGCGAATTGAACGCAACTATCCACAAATTTAATGAATTCGGCATTCATCTTCGACTATCGTAATTGTTTTTAGTTTCTACCGGAAAATACTGAAAAAGGTGTTGTTTGAAATTGTTATTTGGGTGATATCCGTTGGTTTTTAGTGAAAGTATAGTTCTTCGCGATTTTGCAGGGATTCGTATTTTTATTTCCAATGGAGTCAAGAACATACGGTACTTCAGGATCGCAAATAAAAATCTCATTCAAAAGTAGGTCGCGCCTTCAAAAAGTTTAGGAACCACTGGCCTCATGTAAACTAATGTTACACAATGACTATAAGCGTTCATGTTGTATGATGGTAGGCTTTCACTTGCCGAAACGAATTTTGGAAAAACGAAAAACTAAAAAATAACTGTATAATAAAAACTTCAGTTCAGTATACTTTTTGAGGTCCTTTATTGTATTATTGTCAACTATAGGAGTCTGATGATGAGGGAAATCTCTTATTTACGTAACAAAAATATCTTAAAAAATAACTATGCAATAGAAGCTTTAGTTCAATATGTTTTTTGAGGTCCTTTATGTGTTATTGTCAACTATAGGAGTCTGATGATGAGGGAAATCTCTTATTTATGCAACAAAAATATCTTAAAAATAACTATGTAATAAAATCTTCAGTTCGATATGTTTTTTGAGGTCCTTTATGTGTTATTGTCAACTATAGGAGTCTGATGATGAGGGAAATCTCTTATTTATGCAACAAAAATATCTTAAAAATAACTATGTAATAAAATCTTCAGTTCGATATGTTTTTTGAGGTCCTTTATGTGTTATTGTCAACTATAGGAGTCTGATGATGAGGGAAATCTCTTATTTATGCAACAAAAATATCTTAAAAATAACTATGTAATAAAATCTTCAGTTCGATATGTTTTTTGAGGTCCTTTATGTATTATTGTCAACTATAGGAGTCTGATGATGAGGGAAATCTCTTATTTATGCAACAAAAATATCTTAAAAATAACTATGTAATAAAATCTTCAGTTCGATATGTTTTTTGAGGTCCTTTATGTATTATTGTCAACTATAGGAGTCTGATGATGAGGGAAATCTCTTATTTATGCAACAAAAATATCTTAAAAATAACTATGTAATAAAATCTTCAGTTGGATATGTTTTTTGAGGTCCTTTATGTATTATTGTCAACTATAGGAGTCTGATGATGAGGGAAATCTCTTATTTATGCAACAAAAATATCTTAAAAATAACTATGTAATAAAATCTTCAGTTCGATATGTTTTTTGAGGTCCTTTATGTATTATTGTCAACTATAGGAGTCTGATGATGAGGAAAGTCTCTTATTTATTTAACAAAAATATCTTAAAAAATAACTATGTAATAAAAGTTTTAGTTCAGTGTACTTTTTGAGTGCCTTTATGTATTATTTTCAACTATAGGAGTCTGATGATGAGGGAAATCTCTTATTTATGCAACAAAAATATCTTAAAAATAACTATCTAATAAAATCTTTAGTTCAGTTTGTGTTTTGAGGTCCTTTATGTATTATTGTCAACTATAGGAGTCTGATGATGAGGGAAATCTCTTATTTATGCAACAAAAATATCTTAAAAATAACTATCTAATAAAATCTTTAGTTCAGTTTGTGTTTTGAGGTCCTTTATGTATTATTGTCAACTATAGGAGTCTGATGATGAGGGAAATCTCTTATTTATGCAACAAAAATATCTTAAAAATAACTATCTAATAAAATCTTTAGTTCAGTTTGTGTTTTGAGGTCCTTTATGTATTATTGTCAACTATAGGAGTCTGATGATGAGGGAAATCTCTTATTTACGTAACAAAAATATCTTAAAAAATAACTATGCAATAGAAGCTTTAGTTCAATATGTTTTTTGAGGTCCTTTATGTGTTATTGTCAACTATAGGAGTCTGATGATGAGGGAAATCTCTTATTTATGCGACAAAAATATCTTAAAAATAACTATGTAATAAATCTTCAGTTCGATATGTTTTTTGAGGTCCTTTATGTATTATTGTCAACTATAGGAGTCTGATGATGAGGAAAGTCTCTTATTTATTTAACAAAAATATCTTAAAAATAACTATGTAATAAAAGTTTTAGTTCAGTGTACTTTTTGAGTGCCTTTATGTATTATTTTCAACTATAGGAGTCTGATGATGAGGGAAATCTCTTATTTATGCAACAAAAATATCTTAAAAATAACTATCTAATAAAATCTTTAGTTCAGTTTGTGTTTTGAGGTCCTTTATATATTATTGTCAACTAAAGGAGTCTGATGATGAGGGAAATCTCTTATTTATGCAACAAAAATATCTTAAAAATAACTATCTAATAAAATCTTTAGTTCAGTTTGTGTTTTGAGGTCCTTTATATATTATTGTCAACTATAGGAGTCTGATGATGAGGGAAATCTCTTATTTATGCAACAAAAATATCTTAAAAATAACTATCTAATAAAATCTTTAGTTCAGTTTGTGTTTTGAGGTCCTTTATATATTATTGTCAACTATAGGAGTCTGATGATGAGGGAAATCTCTTATTTATGCAACAAAAATATCTTAAAAATAACTATCTAATAAAATCTTTAGTTCAGTTTGTGTTTTGAGGTCCTTTATGTATTATTGTCAACTATAGGAGTCTGATGATGAGGGAAATCTCTTATTTATGCAACAAAAATATCTTAAAAATAACTATCTAATAAAATCTTTAGTTCAGTTTGTGTTTTGAGGTCCTTTATGTATTATTGTCAACTATAGGAGTCTGATGATGAGGGAAATCTCTTATTTATGCGACAAAAATATCTTAAAAATAACTATGTAATAAATCTTCAGTTCGATATGTTTTTTGAGGTCCTTTATGTATTATTGTCAACTATAGGAGTCTGATGATGAGGAAAGTCTCTTATTTATTTAACAAAAATATCTTAAAAATAACTATGTAATAAAAGTTTTAGTTCAGTGTACTTTTTGAGTGCCTTTATGTATTATTTTCAACTATAGGAGTCTGATGATGAGGGAAATCTCTTATTTATGCAACAAAAATATCTTAAAAATAACTATCTAATAAAATCTTTAGTTCAGTTTGTGTTTTGAGGTCCTTTATATATTATTGTCAACTAAAGGAGTCTGATGATGAGGGAAATCTCTTATTTATGCAACAAAAATATCTTAAAAATAACTATCTAATAAAATCTTTAGTTCAGTTTGTGTTTTGAGGTCCTTTATATATTATTGTCAACTATAGGAGTCTGATGATGAGGGAAATCTCTTATTTATGCAACAAAAATATCTTAAAAATAACTATCTAATAAAATCTTTAGTTCAGTTTGTGTTTTGAGGTCCTTTATATATTATTGTCAACTATAGGAGTCTGATGATGAGGGAAATCTCTTATTTATGCAACAAAAATATCTTAAAAATAACTATCTAATAAAATCTTTAGTTCAGTTTGTGTTTTGAGGTCCTTTATGTATTATTGTCAACTATAGGAGTCTGATGATGAGGGAAATCTCTTATTTATGCAACAAAAATATCTTAAAAATAACTATCTAATAAAATCTTTAGTTCAGTTTGTGTTTTGAGGTCCTTTATGTATTATTGTCAACTATAGGAGTCTGATGATGAGGAAAGTCTCTTATTTATTTAACAAAAATATCTTAAAAATAACTATGTAATAAAAGTTTTAGTTCAGTGTACTTTTTGAGTGCCTTTGTGTATTATTGTCAACTATAGGAGTCTGATGATGAGGGAAATCTCTTATTTATGCAACAAAAATATCTTAAAAATAACTATCTAATAAAATCTTTAGTTCAGTTTGTGTTTTGAGTCCTTTATGTATTATTGTCAACTATAGTAGTCTGATGATGAGGGAAATCTCTTATTTATGTAACAAAAATATCTTAAAATAAGTATATAATAACAGCTTTATTTCAGTAAATTTTTTGAATTAATGATTGTCGTCAATTATATATTATGATGAAAGAAATCTCTTATTTCTGTAATGAAAATAATTTAAAGACAACTATATAGTAAAATCTTTAGTTCAGTACATTTTTTTTAGTCTTTTTATGTATTATTGTCAACTATGAAAGTCTGGTGACGATGGATTTCTCTTATTTGTGTACAAAAATAAGTTAACTATATGATAGAACACACTTGAAAGGTTTTACTGCTGAAAGCCTGACCTCATACGAGCTATAAATTCTTCAGAGCGATAGAGTTACCATTTGAAATATTACGAGACACAATGTGTATATTCTTTTATTCAAATCGTCTCAGGTTACAGGAGATAGTATACGTGGAGATCAGCTATTCATACTAGAATTGTCTGCATGAGGTCATATTCTACATCTACTTAGCACGCCATTGCAGTGCTGTACGAGATACAATCACATGCATACTCCATGACATGAATCGCTTACTGATACATTTCAGTCGGAATCAGAGGGCTGTCGGGGGGTAAGAGGGGTGGATACCTCACTCCTCACTTGTCTGTATCCATACGGAATCATCTATTCAAAGAGGTACATTTCTGTCTCATTGTACGAATCATTCATTTCATTTAGTGTTCTGCCCGAGGGTAGGTCTTTCACTGCAAACCCAGATTTCTCCAATCTTTCCTATTTTCTGCCTTCCTCTTTGTCTCTTGATATTTAGATTTTTTTTTTTTTTAGATTTAGATTTTAGATGTATTTAATAATAACATAGCCTATAGACTACATAAAAAGCGCTACATGAAAGTACCCCGAAAGAGCAAAGCTCGTGTTGGGGACAGTTCCGTTTTTATAGAAAGATTTGAAAGTGACATACATTGTTCACCAAACATACCTATTTTTTCTGAATTAGAATTCAAGATTCTGATCAGGCCTACATAGATTATAGATACCGATAATTCACAAAAATAGAAATCTCTACTGTTTCTAAAATAAAATTTAAAATTCTTGCACTAAGATCACATTCTTAAAAAAGAGTAGATAGAAACATACATAAATATACATACTTTGTAGACAAAATACTTAAGAAAAAAAATCTTAATATCGTCTATCATCTGATATCTTCTGCCCCGAATTCTTCTCCCGTTCACCATTCCTTCCAGTGCATCCTTCAGTAGAGCGTTTCTTCTCAGCCATTGACCCATCCAATTCTTTTTCCTCTTCCTAATCAGTTTCAATATCATTCTTTCTTCACGCACTATTTCCAACACAGCTTTATTTCTTATTCTGTCTGTTCACTTCACACGTTCCATTCTTCTCCATATCCACATTTCAAATGCTTCTATTTGCTTCTCTTCACTTCCTCGTAATGTCTGTGTTTCTGCCACATAAAATTCCACACTCCATACAAAACACTTCACTAGTCTCTTCTTTAGTTCTTTTTCCAGAGGTTCGCAGAAGATGCTTCTTTTTATATTAAAAGCTTCCTTGGCCATTGCTATCCTTGTACGAATCATGAAGGGAAAGAATTGTTATATTGGAATAAAATTAGAGATTATTTCAGGGTCTAAAAGTTTTCAACATTCCTAATACCGGAAAAATTGTTGTAGCCATAATGCCTCTCTTGTCCGCAACGATTTTTTCTATACCAAGTATTATATTTTATTTTCACATGCAATACATATACAGGTGAACCATAAAGGATGTCATTAATGTCAGGAGGTTATTTTTTTTAGATATTTGAAATAAAAAAGTTTAATACAATATTTTGCTCCTTTTTGCTTCCTTTACGAGATAAAAATAGTTTTGCAAATCGAGCTTTCAGGTACAACTCCTTGTAAAGTTGATTTGAATAATTTCGAGGGAAAAAGTGTTCCGGGGCTGGGCATCGAACCCGGGACTTTTGGTTAAACGTACCAATGCTCTACCAACTGAGCTACACCGGAACTCTACGTTACGTATGTTTAACCAAAAGTCCCGGGTTCGATGCCCGGCCCCGGAACACTTTTTTCCTCGAAATTATTCGAAAATAGTTTTATATTAAACATTTTATTGCGTGTTTGGTAAAGCCATTGATTTAATTCCCAATATGCTCAGTCAGTTTAAGAGAGCAGTGTATTACGATAATAAATTATTGAAAGAATTAAAGACATATATTAACATCTATCCTTGTTTTGCCTGATGTATTATCCAATTTCAAAATTTATCTTTGACTATTACACTCTTACTACGTCATACTACTTTTGACCAATAAAACGGTACGAAAGGACGTATTTCAACCAATCATGGCTTCTTATCGCACAATTTTATCGCGTCCCTAGCATTTGTTTAATTTTATCGCGTCCCTAGCATTGTTTCTTTGTTTGCCAACATTTGAAACTGCGCTGGTCTGGACGTCAAATATATATATATATATATATATATATATATATATATAATTACAAACCACTCCAGTCATTGGCATTCAAGAACAAGAATTAATAAAAATCACTGATCATACCTATGCATCTTCTGAAATCCTATTTACAAATAAATGAAGAGCACCATTCGGAAATCCTGAATAGGTTGAATACACCATGTAGGCCTAAATCGACGAGTTCCACTTCTATTACACACACGTCCAATATGACATCAATTGAACCACCAACCACATTCAAATTTGAAAATTGTACATTTAATAATTATTCCCTTTAAAATTATTCATTCGGAAATCCTGAATAAGTTGAATACACCATGTAGGCCTAAATCAACGGGTTCCACTTCTATTACGCACACGTCCAATATAATATCAATTGAACCACCAACCACATTCAAATTTGAAAATTCTACATTCAATAATTATTCCTTTTAAAATTATTCATGTTTATTTTTTATGTCTCGTCGTTAATTAAAACTTTTCTAATACTTGTGTATATTAGTTAGGTTATGTTATAGCTTCTGCAATATGATATTATGGATAGTCACGTATCAGAGATTGTTTAATATTAAGATTTATTGAAAATCATCTGTCAAGTAACGTTGATTACTGGGATTCGGATAATTGAAGTGGAATGCAACTGTCTTAATAAAAATGAAACTGAATCAACAAAGCCTTCTTGACTAGTAACCGTCTACAGAGTTCAATGAAGATTCCATAGTTGGCACAACTGCCATCTAGCGTAATGGTGCAATAATACATTTGAAGACAGGTTTATTTTCGTAAGTCAATTAATATTTTATTGTATTGGAGTACTTTGTTACTTCTAATCTGTATATACTTTCTTCTAATCGTGTAATAGTCAATTAAATCCCACTGGAGTTTTGATTTTCTCTAGTTAAATCAAAACCTCTAGTGAAATTACTGTTGATAAAAATAAGAATAATTTCCAAGAAATATAAACATTATATGAGAAAAGAACCTCCCGAACGAGCTCTCTTGTATGGCTGCTAACTTCTCCATGACAGAGAGCAGCATCAGAATGCTGGAAAACATGAGTACTCTCCTAACTGGAATCTCTTGCAGTTTTGCAAAATTTAAAAAACTCACTGGAAGCAGTTCCTGGATCACAAGATAAAGCAGTGGCTGGAAAATTTAATCGTGTATTAGAGAATAATCCTGGCTATAAGGAAATGCTCCAAATTGCTGGCATTCTCAGTGGAAAATGTAAAACACACATTGAAATTCGGAACTTTTCTGCTTAAAAGTATGTACCAACCACATCATGGGATGTCGAGAGATCATTCTCGGCATTTAAATTAATTCTGACTGATAAGATTAGTTTCGCAGTAGAGAAGCTGGAGAAATCGTTGTTTGTTTACTACCATAATTATTACATGAAGGCAGTGGCGTCAGCTTTTTAAAAACATTGGGTGGGCTCAAACACTTTATTATAATTTTCTAAAAGAATCTAAAAAATCCTCCCTTTTTAATGATACATATGAATACCAATTTGTTCCTTCATACTAGTAACTGTATACAAAAAGTCTCCGCATTATCTTGTGCATAGCTGTTCTGTACAATTATCCATGTTTTGTAATTAAATAGAACGTTACAATTATATAAACATTTTAACTTGGGGACTTGAATTTTTTCTAACTATAAATTGATAATACGGAAATGGACTCACTACGTAGCACGGAGTGATGCAAACGTGTGTCTCCCTATAAATTCGTCATAAACATCTTCTAATCTAACTTTTCAGCACTATTCATATGTGGCAGTAGAAGAGACGAATAAAGTGCACAGCAACAATGCATCCTTACTTATTGAAATTTTACTTATTGTAATTTACTGATTTCAATAAGCGACCATCATATAATTATCATGTTCTTGTTTAGTCAACTGTCCGAAGACATGTTTGTACTTCATAAATGACACCAGTAAGGCATCACTCATGAGGTAACTAAGCCAGGAAAGAATGGAAAAGGAAATGATGGTGATAATGAAGATGATAATAATAATAAAACTAATAATAATAATAATAATAATAATAATAATAATAATAATAATAATATAATAATAATAAATTAATAAGACGACAAATTATTGGATAGGCTCAGGCCCCACGGGCCCATATAAGTTGGCGCCATGCATGCAAGGCAAGGAAAGTTAAAATAAGTAGGAAAGTTGAAAATTAAAAAATGACCTACTAATTCATATACATACGTAAAATGAATAATTTAATACATTTATAGAACAAAATAGATTTAATAAAAATGATAATGGCTAGATGACAATTATTACTTAATTTTTTTTTTATTTATATCATAGTATTAAACGAAACAAACCTCTAAACTGTAGTTCTTACTGCATATATTTCAATTCTAAGCGCATATTTCAACAGGTTTCACTGTAGAGTTCCATGCGTATTTTCAGGTTTTTTAATGCAAAAATTTGCCATGGTCTAATAATAATAATAATAATAATAATAATAATAATAATAATAATAATACTTACAAATGGCTTTTAAGGAACCCGCAGGTTCATTGCCGCCCTCACATAAGCCCGCCATCGGTCCCTATCCTGTTCAAGATTAATCCAGTCTCTGTCATCATATCCCACCTCCCTCAAATCCATTTTAATATTATCCTCCCATCTACGTCTCGGTCTCCCCAAAGCTATTTTTCCCTCCGGTCTCCCAACTAGTACTCTATATGCATTTCTGGATTCACCGTAAGTACTACATGCTCTGCCCATCTCAAACGTCTGGATTTAATATTCCTAATTATGTTAGGTGAAGAATACAATGCGTTCAGTTCTACGTTGTGTATCTTTCTCCATTCTCCTGCAACTTCATCCCTATTATCCCCAAATATTTTCCTAAGAATCTTATTCAGAAACACCCTTAATGTCTGTTCCTCTCTCAAAGTGAGAGTCCAAGTTTCAAAATCATACAGAAGAACCGGTAATATAACTGTTTAATAAATTCTAACTTTCAAATTTTTTGACAGCAGACTAGATGACAAAAGCTTCTCAACCGAATAATAACACGCATTCCCCATATTTATTCTGCGTTTAATTTCCTCCCGAGTGTCATTTATATTCGTTACTGTTACTCCAAGATATTTGAATTTTTCCACCTCTTCGAAAATTGAATCTCCAATTTTTGTCCTTCCATTTCGTACAATATTTTGGTCACGAGACATAATCATATACTTTGTCTTTTCGGGATTTACTTCCAAACCTATCGCTTTACTTGCTTCAAGTAAAATTTTCGTGTTTTCCCTAATCGTTTGTGGATTTTCTCCTAACATATTCACGTCATCCGTATAGACAAGAAACTAATGTAACCCGTTCAATTGCAAATCCTGTAGTAATAATAATAATAATAATAATAATAATAATAATAATAATAATAATAATAATAATGTCTGTTATTATTCGGTTGAGAAGCTTTTATGATCCAGTCTGCCATCAAAAAATCAGAAATTTAGAATTTATAAAACAGTTATATTACCGGTTCTTGTGTATGATTTTGAAACTTGGATCTCACTATGAGAGAGGAACATAGGTTAAGGGTGTTTCAGAATAAGGTGCTTAGGAAAATATTTGGGGATAAGAGGGATGAAGTTACAGGAGAATGGAGAAAGTTACACAACGCAGAGCTGCACGCATTGTATTCTACACCTGACATAATTAGGAACATTAAATCCAGACGTTTGAGGTGGGCAGGGCATGTAGCACGTATGGACGAATCCAGAAATGCATATAGAGTGTTTGTTGGGAGGCCGGAGGGAAAAAGGGCTTTGGGGAGACCGAGACGTATATGGGAGGATAATATTAAAATGGATTTGAGGGAGGTGGGATATGATGGTAGAGACTGGATTAATCTTGCTCAGAATAGGGACCAATGGCGGGCTTATGTGAAGGCGGCAATGAACTTCCGGGTTCCTTAAAAGTCATTTGTAAATAATAATTATTATTATTATTATTATTATTATTATTATTATTATTATTATTATTGTCGGCCTTCTCTTTCATCCCCTCATTTCCATGGTCAGGTTGTACACGCGCTGTGTTGTTGGGAATCTCTGTGGATGGTGCTGCCCTCTGGCTACAGGTCGTAACCCGCAGGGCTTGCATTATTTAAGAGGCGACATACTGCACTTAAATGCATTAAAATGCATCCAGGCTAGCAACTGCTGATAAAGCGCCACATCTCGATTCTATTATCGTTACAGCCTGCAAGCTGCTGAAATATTGGAAGTTACTCTATTTTTGTCGATTCAGTGAAAAGATAGCTTACGTAACAGACTGGTTGGAATGGACGAAATGCAGTATTCGTGATGTAATGGCTAGAAATATTAACAGGCAACTTCGAAGAGCTCCCGTGTCTGACCTTCATTCAAAATATTCTATGTATAGGCGCTAAAATAACACGTGATCCTTAAATAATCATTAACAAATAGCCTATATTATGTTTCAGTTAACTATTTTAAAATAGTTCCAAAATAAAAAAAAATTATTATCAGCATTTTATCATCGTCTTCTGGCTCCCGATTTTATTTAGTTTTATAAATCAGTTCTAACTGGATTAATCTTGCTCAGGATAGGGACCAATGGCGGGCTTATGTGAGGGCGGCAATGAACATCCGGGGTTCCTTAAAAGCCAGTAAGTAGGTAAGTAAATAAATTCTAAACAATCATAAGTCCTTTATAATGTGGACAGTAAGGTGAAATCCGACACATGAGGAAACATAGAACAACACAAAAACTTACCCAGCCCTAATGAAAGAAGACACTTTGTACATCTTGATTACACAACTTACTTTTAACAATATTTCACTTTGGAATATGATTTATGGTGATCTCTTTAACGTATTAGTTGTGAACTAAGTTTATCACGCGAAAGTAATCGCCATAAATCATATTATTCCTATGACACATTTGTACTTCCCCGCCGGGAATCGAATTCAGGCCTATATTTCTAGGTAGAAATATAGGGTTATTAGAAAGTAATTAACATAGTTGAAATTAACATAACTTTCAAAGAAACTGAGCAGTCAAGATGAATCAAGCGGTTATGGAATTGTGTAAAACGGGATTTAGTTCTTCCGTACTAAAACAAATGCTTCCATTGTTGCAACGTGGTAATTAAACTTTGAAAAATAAACAAAAATAGACTATGTTTGTCATTTGGCTTGTTTATTCGACATATTTTACAACTTTGAGAAAATGATTATATAGCCTATCTTCAAACAAGAAATGGCTTCGTGAATTGTTATTAATGTTTTAGAAACTTCACCTACGGACTAAGAAGATTTCAGGCAAAACTTCATCCGATAGAGAACCCTTGTACCATGCTTTCTTGTCGCACATTAAGGGCCCCTTCAGACAAGGCCACTTAGAGGCGCCACTACATGTGAACGCGCGTTAGTGTCGCTTCGAACGCGTAATTTAATACACTAAATTTTTGTAGAGAAGATTTCAGTCTCCCAGTGAACATGGATATAGGAGATATACTTTTCGAAACTTAGCTTATACGGAGAAAGAATAGACGTAAAAATATAAAGACAGAATCGAGAACTGTTACATACTTTTTTTGATGATTTACATCAGGACGATAAAAGTTACTATTTTTTTTCTTTTTTCGTACTTTCGCATGTTTAAGAAATCATTTCAAGAGCTTCTAGCAGGAATTACCAATGAAATTCGAAAAAAAAACACCGTAACACAATAGTTTATATACTATATTGGCGATGTGAGGAATTGGTGGCCTAACAGTCCTCCATTAGCAGCGGAACAGACATGCGTCACTAAAATAGTGCCTGGCTGTGGTCCCGTCAGAAACCTACAATTTAATTCTATGTATCGCGACAAGAAGCGCCACTTTTAGTGGCCGCCACCAGCTGCGAAATCAACCACTCAGAGCGTCTGCAGCGCCACCATTCTGTGGCTGTAGCTGCGTCTGAAGACCTCCATTTAAATCCATTATTCACAAGCGGCAGCGCTTTAGCAGCGCTTCTGAAGGGGCTCAACTAAGAAATTTGAAGAAACTAGTTCAGTTCATGACAAAATGATTTCAACAAGGCAATAAGAATAAAATTAGTGATATTCATCGCAGAAGTTAATTTCATTTCATTTAATTTCATTTCATTTATTATATTCCATAGATATTACATGAGCAATGAAGCTTTAAGATGTGAAACAAGTCAAAATTTTACAATGTAACAGTTACATTTTTACAAATTTTTACAATTTTTACGATATTTTACAATTTTTACAATTTTCTACAATATTTTGGCGAGATGTACTGAGATGAGGTGAGGCCCGAGGATTCGCCAAAAGATTACCCGGTATTTGCCTTGTGGTTGGGGAAAACCTCGAAAAAAACCAACCAGGTAATCAGACCAAAGGGGTGAATTGAATTGAGGCCGAAGACTCGCCATAGATCACCCAGCTTCACTCCCACGGCTGGAGAAAACCTCGGAAGAAACCATTCAATGAGGCCAAAGGGGGATCCAACCCAAGCCCGAACGCAGCTCTGGATCAGCAGCCCAGCGAGTCTGCCGACTGAGCTACCTCGATGGCTCTACTAAAAATATACAATACATAGCCAATCAGATTATTAAATTTACAAACGCAAAAGATTATTCATCAGTTGAGCAATAGAATATAATATTACTGTATACATAACAAGTAAGTTAATTCAATAATTTATAGCATAAACAATTCAATCAGTTGTGATATACAGAAATTGATAATACATATCATGCAAACTACAATTCAATAGAGCTATATAGATTACTATTCAATTTAAAGCATATACAATTCATCAGCCAAAACTATACAAACATATACAATATAAAGTAAGCAGATTAATTCAATTTACAAGCATACTTTCATTTAGATATACAAATTTGTACAATTAATATCATGTAGATTAATTCAATTTATAATCATAAGCAATTCATCAGTTGAGTTATACAGACTACTATACAATTTACAGCATATACAATCCATCAATTGAGCTATACAGACTACTATTCAAATTACAGCATATACAATTCATCAGTAGAGCTATACAGACTACTATACAATTTACAGCATATACAATTCATCAGTTGAGCTATACAGGCTACTATTCAATTTACAGCATATACAATTCATCAATTGAGCTATATAGACTACTATTCAAATTACAGCATATACAATTCATCAGTAGAGCTATACAGACCACTATTAATTTTAAAAGCATATACAATTCATCAGCCAAACTATACAAACATATACAATCATAGTAAAAAAAAATTAATTCAATTTAGAAACTTATTTTCGTTAAAATATACAAAATTGTACAAAGCCAAAACCTAGCAAGAGGAAACCCTTTATCATCAGTGCTAATTAGTTAAAGAAAATGCTGCTTTAATTGGAACAGTGTTTGGAAAATTTTACGCAAATTTCTGAAAATATATCTTTATAAACTGCAAATATTTCAGTTGAAGGAATCTGTTATGAAATGAGAAACAGAAGTGTGTTGTCATATATGCTCCTTACTGGCAGAGTTATGAATCCTTCAGACAGTTACTTTTTATTATTGTAACTTATCATTTAAATACTTATTATTCTGGATTTCCAGACGTTTGAGATGGGTAGGGCGTGTAGCACGTATGGGCGAATCCAGTTATTATAGAGTGTTAGTTGGGAGGCCGGAGGGAAAAAGACCTTTGGGGAGGCCGAGAGTAGATGGGAGGATAATATTAAAATGGATTTGAGTGAGGTGGGATATGATGATAGAGACTGGATTAATCTTGCACAGGATAGGGACTGGGCTTATGTGAGATCGGCAATGAACTTGCGGGTTCCTTAAAAACCATAAGTAAGTATTGATCTGGAGTAATATTTTAAGAATGCTATTACTGGTTTCATTAGCTTTTGCTGATGGTACATCATATCATTAATACAAATATAAGAGTATATCCAATAAAATTATACTGTGTCTTCCTACTTTATCTCCCACAGTCACATGTTGCTAACTACTAAATAATATTGTGGACACAAACTTTACAACTTATATATGTCACTTTTCTGCTGAATATCTAGAACATTATATAGCGGCTTTTTCGTAGATTAACAAATATTTTACGAATTATCTACAAATTGACTTAGAAATGTACTGATTTTTTGTGTATTTCGTTAAAAGTGGAACAATTTTTTGTTTTAATGATTCTTCGTGCCGATGGGTCCATTGAAATGCAGGATATTTCATTATTGTTTATTTAATTCTTGTGCTATCAGCTGAACTGTTAAAATTTCAACAAATCTGTTCTTCATTTACATCCTTTTTATCTAAAAGAAAGCACTTTTAACAGTAATAATGACACTGAAATAATGTTGCATTTATCTGAAATATGGTAGTGGACTAAAATGTTGCACGTTTCCATTTCTTAGTTACATTGAAGCTTATCTAACTGAAGGAATGCAGCGAAACAAAATAAAAAGTCATCTCGCAAATTCTTAAAGATTCCCTGCAGATTATACAGTTTCATTTATACCACTCAGAAGGCCTTAATTAAGGATATGCTAATTTTAAACAAAATCTTTTATTTATAAGTATAATTTTATAGTTATCCTCTAAGGTTTTATTTTATAATTGATAGTCAATGGTGCTTAATTATTACATTTTATTTTATAACAATATTCATATTTAATTGATTATATTTATTTGCTATTAATTTCCGGATCCTCGTGGTCATCCTTAATTAAGGCCGGACGAGTTATTTCTCTCTCTCTCTCTCTTTTTAGGCCCTATTTATTTCGTGAAGTGGATCCCACATGTTGTGAAAATCTCTCGTGTACGTGTGTGTGTCATATCATTAAAATAATCAGATTGTGTCAATTTGTTAGAACTAAAATTTTGTACATTCGTACTTACGAATGCGAGTTTTCCCCTTACGGTATATTAATGCTTTTAACAATCCACTTCGTAGCCATGTTTCTGAATTTCTCTGGGGAAATAAGAGAGCAAACTCCTATCTAATTTGAATACCGTGACACTTTTTCAGAGACGTTACATGTGACTTCGCATTATATCATTCAGTTAACGGCTAAAATGGTCCCTCAACACTATTTCACTCTAAAATAATCGAGACCAATTACCACACTTACTCGTATTTACTTTGTACTTGGATAGGCTCTGAGATGTCCTACTTAGGAGACGTTAGAATGTCGTAATACCAAGATCTCGATTAACAAATTTAATCCTTTTCACGTTCATTGAATCGCCATTAAAGGAAGAATATCCAAGTATCCCAGTTTAAGAAAATATAAAATAAAAATGTCTTAATAATTTGAGAACAATTGTTAAGTATATAATAAAATTGGGGAATGCTGTTACATAATACGTGTGAATCTATTGCTGTAGATATTGCTTTTTTTTTAACAATTCTAAAATCATTTGTTAGGCTATATTTGACAGAAAATTCGTAATGAAACAAATTTTATGTTTCAGAAAAGAAACCTATCTGTTTGAATATATTTGAAAATGAAATACAATACAAGTATAATAAGAAAAAATTATGTTATAATTTCAGTTAACAACTTATCAGATTGGTACAAAAACAAGTTTTGTTACAATGATCACATTATAGTTGTTGGTAGTATCCACGAATATTATCGATTTTACAAGAAATCATCATCAGGTGGATGCAATATGTTAGACAAGTTGAACACAAGTGAACCACAAAATAATTGCATACATAATCAATAAGACAGTATAGAAAACATTATTATATGTAAAAACATTAAAAAAGAAGCATATAAAAATTCAATAATGACATGTATTCAAGGAGTAAAGCATATGCATGTATGTCCTTTGGATTGTTAATAATTACTAAAGTGTAAACATAAAATATGTGTATGCTAGGACTTTTAAACAAAACAAGTAGTATATTCTGTCTGAGCCATCTAGATCGGGTCGACAGCTTATCTTATAGGTTCTCACGCCTCCGCCGTTAGGAAAGGAAGTGCGCATTCGACAGTGAGTGTTCGTTTGGTTGTGATTGAGTGCAGGTTTTTTCGTTGTCAGTTGGTGTGCAGCAACAGTAAACATACATTCATTAAGGTGTGATTGAGTGCAGGTTGTTCATTGTCAGTTGGTGTGCAGCAACCGTAAACATATATTCATTAAGGTGTGATTGAGTGCAGGTTGTTCATTGTCAGTTGGTGTGCAGCAACCGTAAACATACATTCATTAAGGTGTGATTGAGTGCAGGTTGTTCATTGTCAGTTGGTGTGCAGCAACCGTAAACATATATTCATTAAGGTGTGATTGAGTGCAGGTTGTTCATTGTCAGTTGGTGTGCAGGAACAGTAAACATACATTCATTAAGGTGTGATTGAGTGCAGGTTGTTCATTGTCAGTTGGTGTGCAGTAACCGTAAACATATATTCATTAAGGTGTGATTGAGTGCAGGTTGTTCATTGTCAGTTGGTGTGCAGCAACCGTAAACATATATTCATTAAGGTGTGATTGAGTGCAGGTTGTTCATTGTCAGTTGGTGTGCAGCAACCGTAAACATACATTCATTAAGGTGTGATTGAGTGCAGGTTGTTCATTGTCAGTTGGTGTGCAGCAACCGTAAACATATATTCATTAAGGTGTGATTGAGTGCAGGTTGTTCATTGTCAGTTGGTGTGCAGGAACAGTAAACATACATTCATTAAGGTGTGATTGAGTGCAGGTTGTTCATTGTCAGTTGGTGTGCAGCAACCGTAAACATATATTAATTAAGGTGTGATTGAGTGCAGGTTGTTCATTGTCAGTTGGTGTGCAGCAACCGTAAACATACATTCATTAAGGTGTGATTGAGTGCAGGTTGTTCAATTTCAGTTGGTGTGCAGCAACCGTAAACATATATTCATTAAGGTGTGATTGAGTGCAGGTTGTTCATTGTCAGTTGGTGTGCAGGAACAGTAAACATACATTCATTAAGGTGTGATTGAGTGCAGGTTGTTCATTGTCAGTTGCTGTGCAGCAACAGTGAACGTAGATTTATTACGGTGTGATTGATTGCAGGTTGTTCGTTGTCAATGGGTGTGCAGCAACAGTAAACATACATTCATTAAGATGTGATTGAGTGCAGGTTGTTCGTTGTCAATGGGTGTGCTGGAAGAGTAAACATATATTCACTAAGGTATGATTGAGTGCAGGTTTGTTAGTTGTTAATTGGTGCTCAGCAACAGTAAACATACATTCATTAAGGGAACCTAGATACTAGGGTGTTTCAGAAAGTAACAGCGAATTCAATTTTTGAAATATAAACCACCAATTAGAGATAAAAAATAATATATAATATATCATTTTCGACATAATGTCCACTTCTTTCAATATATCTCTCACACCGCTGCAGCGACTATTATTCCATGGGAGAAAATGATTTTAGTTGTGTCGTACTAGAACGCCTAGAGCATTGTTCATAAAATATTGATGTGTGCCCGCACTTAAACGCATCTATCCAATTGTACACTCCCCTCTCGCTAATCAGCTATCTCAGTACCTTTCCAACGTAAATTTCGCGAAGATTCACGGCCTATAATAATAAAAGTCTAGTAACTGTTCGCTATTCTTCTACGGTGCACATAATTAATTGGGCCGTCATCTTGTTAAAATTGTCCTTCCTATTCAGCTGACCTTACCATCTGTTAGGAGTGCCGGTACAGCGCAACTTGGAAGAAGATCTATAGAAGTACCGAGCCGAAAGATCTGCTGAAATTATATTTTATGTAAAGTACATAATTCCCTGATAAATTGGCTTGTAGAATATGTCAGTAATTTAATTGTACAAGCTGTACACAAATAGATAAACGGGTAGTCTGAAACCAATATTTCTGACATTATTTATGCTGAAAAAAGTGTTTTCTTTTCGCAAAAATTTCAATTAATTTTGTCTAAGATTATGCCACTGTTGATAGTGAATCGTTCGTCGGACGGGAACGTTAAGCCTGGCAAACCCATTGGTGCTTATTCGACAGGAGTAGGCTACGTAACGACACCGGGTTTCCCCTTCTCTCTTTCTCATCTTCATCATTAGGCTTCGAAACTTCGGACCCGATAGAGCAGTTCAGTGGGAAATCCGCATAACGGCGTACGGAGTGTAGTGGTAAAGCATACAGTGAGTGGGGGTACTGTAGAATGAATGCCAAAAAATACGCAAAGCAAGAAAAACGCTCTGGATTTGAAGGTTCTGGCGAATAATTTGGTTTTCATACAAACCTGTTTTAAAACTGTGTCTGAAACTATTACACGGTTAGAAAAGTCGGAGCAAGAGATGCCGGAAGCCCTCAAATTAACTGAGGAAATGACACAGATATAATTAATCATACACCAAATACACCGGATACTGAACGTGTAAAACGGAAGTGGAAATCAATTTTATGTAAAAGTAACGAATATGGAACATTGTGCAATATAAATAGCAAATTAGTGGACAAGAGTCACCCGAGAATAAAATACTGTCTCTTAGAGACTGCAATGATGTTAGATTTCTTCGTTTTGCTCCTATCACGTCATGCGACGCAGAGCGTAGCTTGTCACAGTACAAACTGTGTTTGGTAGACAACTGAAAAAGATTTACGTTTGAGACATTGAGAATGTATCTTGTAGTACATTGCAATTCGGTACTGTAACTGCACTCCCTAAAGACGACCAATAGGATAAATGAAGAAATTAAAATTGCTACATTTTATTTCCACCATTAACACTGTGTATAATTAAACACAAATGCTTATAAAAGACAGGAGAATGAATACTTTTCACAATCTTTTGACATTGTCATTTTCTAACGTATACTTACTTTCAGAATGTCCATATGTGTGTGTTTCCCCATACTACCGTACTCTATTCTAAATAGCAACGTTGTTACCTCAACACATCTCTACCTGTCACTACCTGCAGCGAGTCAACAACCTATAGTACATGCACAGTAAATTTATTGTATCGGGTCCCAAATCTCGAAGCCTGTTCATCATCATTCTCACCCATTCCCTACAATACATTTATATATTTTATATATTCATATATATACACCTATATACTTTATTTATTTATTTGCTTGTTTGGTTATTTGTTTATACTGGCAGAGATAAAGCCTTAGGGCCTTCTCTTACGCTCTACAGGTCATAAAGTACACAAGCAGTGAAATTTAACAAAAGATTAAAGAACAGTGTACTAACATATTACAAAAAAATAATAGCATAACAAAATCGACTCCAAACAATATGAAAATAATACCATACGAGAAAAAAGAAAGTAAAATACAGGTCTAAAGATTGAAATAGGCCTATAATAAAAGCAACTCAGTACAAATAGTTAACAAGGAAAACTTCAGGAAGAATACAAAAAATGGAATATAACAAAATAACAAAAAGAAAATACGAATATTTAAATAAAATTCACAATTAAAAGGCTATAATAATAAATTCATCTGGTGATCAATTTTTAGTAGGTTATTTTACGACACTTTATCAACATCTCAGGCTATTTAACGTCTGAATGAGATGGTGATAATGCCGGTGAAATGAGTCCGGGGTCCAGCACCCAAAGTCACTCAGCATTTGTTCATATTGGGTTGAGAGAAAGCCTGGAAAGAACCTCAACCAGGTAACTTGCCCCGACCGGGAATCGAACCCGGGCTATCTGGTTTCGCCGGCTAGACGCGCGCGCTGTTACTCCATAGGTGTAGATCTGGTGATCCAAAAAAAGGGAAGAAAAAAAAATATATTTTTTACAAAATTGTCGTAGAGAAAAGGGCTTATAATAATTGAATAGAATCTGAATCGAAAAAGTGCAGTTTTAGTTTATTTTTGAAACTAGATAATGTCGACAGTCTCTGACATGCTGTGGTAGATTGTTCCAGAGATGAGCTGTAGAGACGGTGAAAGATGAAGAATAGGAGGATGTTCTGTATTTTGGAAAGGAATGTGATATTGGTGTTGTGAGCGAGTGTCTATTTTGTGATATGAGGACAAATGTTGAAAACGAGAAGCTAAGTAGCTAGGGTTAGAGTTCTGAAGAATATTGAAGAGTAACGTGAGAGAATGAATAATTCTTCGCTCTTTGAGACGGACCCAGGACGGCATGGACACTTACACATACACTCACAATAGTAAACGATATAACTCTCCACAAATACACATCATGCACAGCGAGGCCCGCTGAAGTGATGTGCAACTTGAAAATCGGTCACAGTCCTGACATCTATCCGCAATGTTCCGAACCCGAGTCACGCAAGTGAAGTGGGTAGGCATTGGATATACACAATTTATTAACTTCTAAAATGAATACTTGAGTTATAAACTGTTGAGGACATTAAAAACCTTTAAGATCATTTGGTAATTCGATAGCAAGAATAAAGAGAAAACAGTAAAGGAAAAATGAAGAAAGAAAGTGGACTTGCTTTTTAAAATTTTTATAATGACAACTGGTGTAACAGATTCTTGCCTCTTCATCTAAGACTGTACTTCAGTAATTCAGAATCTTTGTTGCTTTCGTTGCATTGAAACTTGGGAGTTCTTGTCAGTTGAACTAATTCCTAACTTTGATGGTGTGAAACTACAACTTTGGAAATGCTAATAACCTGCAGCCACGGACGGGTCATTGCGTGTGCATAATAGAGGAATTAGATTTCGTTCAGTTTCTCTCTGCAAATGAGCGATCGATTGCAAAGTTGTTATTGCACAGTCCATGACTTGGCTGGCTTGGCATCTCCAGGGCTGGGCCCGGGACGGCCGCTTGCAATTAGGCCTGCTTTGCAGCATTGTGTGGATTATCAGATGCAATGTCCGTGAAAAATTGATGTATGTCAGAAATGTCTGTCGCAATGTCCGTAATCTTAAATAGCCATTCGCAAAAACGTCCATGCAAGAAATGTCCTTTGAACATAATAATCTATATCAGTATTATCAAAGCAAGCGCATTTTTCTGACCTTGACGTCGTGCGCGGGCAGCAAGCGCTAAGTATGGACAGAGGAAGGGTTGTGTATATGACTAAGCAACCTGTTGGATTAAGAAAACAGTGGTGCACAAACTTCAAACGGAACGTGAAATTTTATGTCGTTATTTTTACATGGCTTCTTTCTGTTTAATATTATCTATATTGTCTGTAAAACAAAAGTACTAACACTGATTTCTTAATATTGCACTTGTGTTTTAAATCTTAATAACACAATAGAGAGTTAAGAAGGAATATTCACTTAAATTCCATAGTAGTATAATATTATACTGTATTAAGTGGATGAAACACATTATTCATAAAGAAAGTGATATTATAAAGAAAGAGATTGAGTATGACATGATAAGTTGGAATTTATATTAATGGTATCTTTAGCCTTACAAAAGTAATCATACTAATCAAAACAATATTACAGTACAAGGCAAAGTTACCTAGGTGCTGTGTATGTTTTAAGTGTAACTAATATTCCATAACAAAACTCTTATCGCATTATGCTTTTAAGGTAATATTTGTGAGCAACTTCCTATCATCAGAATATTAAATTATTTTCTCGAAATATGCTGAAGCTATAGAGCTGACATTTTTACAACATATGGGCACGTATCTTTTGCTTATGATGTAACAGTAGTTGCTTTGTTAATTCATTTCCTTACAAACAATTTCCATGCGAATATTTTCAAAATTTTCAGTACACTAACTTCAGTAATACGTATATACGGTATATCAGATTTACGAAAACATTCTGTAAGGCTACTAAATAAATAGGCCTATACCTGAAAATTTCACTTTTCTATACGAAAAGTTGAGAAAATATTTCTTTTGAATAAAAAATCAAACTTGTGAAAAATGAGCATTAAAATTAAAACTTACATTCTTATAATGCACTTATACTTCTCAGGCAAATCTAAAAATTAACATGGATACAGTTTTAATAAGTTCTCTTCCCTGTATCTATTGAATCAGTGCTGGCCATCCCTGAACATAGTTCGACCAAGCTGCATATACCACCTCTTTCGTCTGTCTCTTTCCTTTCCGCTGTAAAGCGCTCAGGCTCTCCTGGACTCTAAAGCGCGCGCTTGCTCCTGTGGGCATCAATTGACATGCCTGATCTATATAACTGATTTATTCATTGCCTTATTGCTATAGTGAAGGATGTTTGTTGAAAGTTCATTAACTTTTCCGTAGAAATTTACTAGAGTTTCAAATTCAATGTAGCATGGCAGAAAGATCAGAAATTATACAGAGAATTCTATTCAGACCGGTCCTACACCAACCTCTACCTAACAAAACCTGTTGGCGGGCGGCGAGTGGTCGTATGTCGGCATACGGACAAGTCCGTGCACATTTACCTACGCAGACTGGTCCCATTCCACACTTTACCGATTATCTTTCTCAGGACCGGCGCTCCACACTACCGTCATTAAGGGCTAGTTCACAATAAACCGGGAATGGAAACGAGAACGAGAACAGAAATATTGTTAAAGTAAATGTATTTAAATGTGAGCATTCACAATAGTTAATTGTGAATGCTCAGAATTAAATACATTTATTTTAACATTATTTTCGTTCTCGTTGCAGTTTCCGTTCCCGGTTTATTGTGAACCAGCCTTAACAGTATAACGTCAAAACGGATCAATTTTACCCGACGGGATCTTTTTTCAGTTATTTAGCGACGCTGTATCAAATACTAGGTTATTTAGCATCGATGAGATTGGTGATAGTGAGCTGAGGACGAGGATTCGCCACAGATTACCTAGCATTCACCTTACTGTTGAGGAAAACCTCGGAAAAAACCCAATCAGGTAATCAGCCCAAGCGGGGATTCAACCCGCGCCCGAGCGTAACTTCAGACTTGCAGACAAGCGCCTTAACCGACTTAGCCACGCCGGTGGCTAACGGGATCTTAAAATGCACATTGAAATGAAATGATCAGCCTAAAAAAAAAAAAGTCCCGTTAAGGGCAAAGGCCTCCTCCTATAGAGGGAGAGCTCTATTTGTCTCACGCGGTGAGCTACTCCGCGTAAGAGTGGAATTGTTCACTTGGTTCACATTCTGCACACTTTGGTATTGTTCGCTTGTTTCTGTCGCACTGGTTTTAGTCGCTGTTCACTTGTCTTCTTATGTTTCTCCAATCTTCCCTATGTCTTGCTCTGCTTGACCAATGGCTTCCTACTCGTTCACTGAAGAGGTCGGCCCATCTTCGTCTTGGTCTTCCGGGTGATCTCTTGCCAATGCGGGGATCCCATAGTGTGACTTTCTGCGTCCATCTTTGGTCTCTAAGTCGTGCAACATGGCCTCCCCACTTCCATTTGGTGTTGGTGGCTTGCAGTGCTGGATCTTTAATTGCTGCCATCTTTTGTAGCACTTCGTTTGGAACTCTGTCCCTCAGTGATAAGCCTAGTATCTTTCTCAGCATCTTTCTTTGGCATATTTGGAGAATGTTACGAAGTTTGGCAGTAAGAGACCACGTCTGGCACCCATATAACAGTACAGGAGTTACGCAGGTCTCCAATATTTCTACTCTGAGTTCTACTCTTTCTAACTTAGAGTAGAAATGCACATATCTTACAGTAATTAGGCCTATTTGTATAAAACTATCCTTTTAAGAGTCTTTCTGAGTATGGAAGTAATCACATATTTACTTACTTACAAATGGCATTTCAGGAACCCGGAGGTTCATTGCGGCCCTCACATAAGCCACCTATCGGTCCCTATCCTGTGCAAGATTAATCCAGTCTCTATCATCACATCCTATCTCCCTCAAATCCAGTTTAATAATATCCTCCCATGTACGTCTCGGCCTCCCAAAAGGTCTTTTTCCCACCGGTCTCCCAACTAACACACTATATGCATTTCTGGATTCGCCCATACGTGCTACTTGCCCTGCCCATCTCAAACGTCTGGATTTAATGTTCCTAATTATGTCAGGTGATGAAAACAATGCGTGCAGTTCTGCGTTGTGTAACCTTCTCCATTCTCCTGTAACTTCATCCCTCTTAGCCCCAAATATTTTCCAAACAACCTCATTCTCAAACACCCTTAATATATACAAGAAATAAATTTTATTAACGATGTTTTTTTTTCTTAATTTGAGGTCCAAGCGGGTCATTTCAACTCAACCCCGATATATGAGTAATGTTATTTCTTTATGTATTGTCAGTCCTGATTCTCATTTTACAATTCTGTTCATTTTATTCATGCAACAGCAGTGCTCAAAATCCAAGGTATAGGCTAGATTTCTTCATAGCAATCTTTGAACATAAATATGGCAAACACGACAAATACACTATCTGATAGACCCCGTATTGATACTTAATACAAGACAAATATTTATGCAGCTTTGTTGAATGTCATAAATTCACCTACAGAAAAGAAAGCGTGAGAAATTAGGTAATTTTTAATTTGGCCCTAAATAACCTTAATTTTTCAGTTTGAAATTTTTATATCCATAGGGAGGCTGTTAAACATGTTTAATGCCATATACGCATTCCTTTCAATAGCACGATAGACTTGCCGATGGAGTATGAAAGTCATTTTTGGCGGGTATTTATGCTGTGAACTGTTGCATTAGTTAAATAGTTTTCATGATTACATAAAAGAAAGTTTATTTAATGAAAAAATATACTGACAAGTCATGGATATTATTTGTAGTTTTTTTAATGGTCCTACACGATTCCCTAGATTTGGCATCTACTCATACTCCAATTTTTCTTTTTTGTGTTAGGAATATACTGTTACTATCTGTGGAATTTCCCTAGAATATTATTCCAAAACTCATTACCGAGTTGAAGTATGCAAAGTTTATTGTATTTATGGTATTGATATTTACTATATCTTGCATAAATCTAATAGCAAAACATGCTGAGTTTAGTTTGGGGATAATTTCTTTAATATGATTTTCTCAATTTAACACATTATCGGTTTGTAAGCCAAGAAATTTTGTTGTTGTTTCTATTATGGACCTATTGTTAATTATTGCGCTTGAAATTTGCGAGTTACAAGAGAATGGAGAAAATTACACAACACAGAACTGCATGTATTGTGTTCTTCACCAAACCTAATAAGGAACATTAAATCCATACGTCTGAGTTGAGCAGGGCATGTAGCACTTATGAATGGATCCAGAAATGCATATATAGTGTGTTAGTTGGAAGGTCTTTGGGGAAAAATACCTTTAGGAAGACCGAGACGTAGACAGGAAGACAATATCAAAATGTAATTAAGAGAGGTGGGCTATGATGATAGGGACTGGATTAATCTTGCTGAGGATAGGGACAAATGACGGGGTTATGTGAGAGCGGCAGTGACTCTCCGGGGTCCTTAAAAGTCATTAATTGTAAGTAAGTACGGTTATAATTAGAGAAATTGATAGGGAATGATTTATCTCGTTGTATTTGTAGTTTGCTTGCACATTAAATAGAATGATTAACACGTATTGTTACTTTCTGCCATTATGAAGTTTGGCAACCCTTCTGCAGTGACTAAGGGACGGAGCTGCTGTCGCTGCTGTTCAGACAGTGTGTGTGTGTATTTTCATACGTGAACCGGCGACGCGCTGTTGCCAAACTTTGCGGAATTTCTGCCTAATTTTCTAATTAACCATGCAATTTATTACAAAACGCATAATAAGTTTTTTATTGATGTTAAATCATTATTTTACCCCCTTTAACCTTCATAGTTATATATCACTTCCACTTTGTATATTAAAATATCTTCCGTTTATTATGGAGAGAAAGTGATTTTATGTTTTAACTTTTCCAACTCTATTTCATGGCTTTTCACTTGATAAATTAAACTGGATTTATGAAAATTATATAATAGAATTTAATTACAAATTTGCATTATTGTCCGGAGCACGTGTCGTCAATAGATTTAATCATAGCTTATCGTGTTTTATTTGATAAATATTTTACGTGCCAGGCTGTTTTAACACTCGGAGCCGCTTTAAGGAAATTAATATTTCCTGGAGTCATATAGCTCTCGGCGGTTTAATTCTGTCTCACTGCGGAGTTCGCTGGGCTGCACCCCAGCTCTTCCAACCTTAGCTGTTTTAAAAGTACTTACACGTTCGTATTTCTATGGACCTAATTCTGGATATGTTCGGAGGGCAAATGTTCCAATTACTGTATTTTCAGAATACGTTTCTCATTTACATTGGGCTATATCGGCCTATATTTTGAAAAGTTGGTACCTAAAAGGAATTAAGTTTCGGTTCAAATTAATATATACGATCTGTGACGTGACATAAATTTGTGTTAAATTTTACGCAATGAAAATTAAATCATGCTAACTTGAGTAAATATCAGGACTGTAGTCGAGGGTTTAGTGCTGTTTACACCGTATATCATCTGCTTATCTTTCCTGTTTGCCGTAAGCCCATTTTTTATTCTCCACAATTTAACATTTTGAAAGCGCGTTTTACTTTTGTTTATTCTTTCGAAACAATTAAGACATTATACTGAAGAATATCTCTTACTTAGTAACTTAACTTTAATGATAAATTATTGTAGTCATTATGAAAAAATATACTAAGACCTATACTGTATCAACTTCTGTTTGTGTATGCTAATCAGTTGGCAATACTGGAAGGAAATGTAGTCATCTGGACATGTCCTTTCATATGTTTAATTTTACAAGGTTTCGCTCAAGTAAATGCCGTTAGCCTGTTATTGATCGACTGCCGAGGAAGTATTGCATACATTTTCCCTGGATCTATTTTGGGAAGGTTTAGTGTTTCGTAGTAAAGACAGATACAAACGCTGCATTATATCTCTGCCTGTGGCTACCATTGACTATAAGGTGGCTTATATTGGTCGTGGGCGTCAGAATACTAAACAGCAAAACAGAAGATGTCTGGTTGCCTTCATTTCAGTGCTCTGGTCACTGCTGGCCTGAGTGTTAGGTGAGAATTCAGACATGCTTTTTCTCACAAAATAGTACAATTTTTTGCTATCTTCCCTCTCACCGTAAGCTGTGACGTTGCACAGAGAGACAGACATAATTAATATAAGTGACACAGGCTGAAGGGATATCAAAGTTAGAGCATTAGTACACAGCTGACTTCCATTCAATGCAGTTCAGTTTAGTTCATGATAATGTAGTACACATTAGAAGTCTAATCTTTGTTAATTATGTTATGTATGTTAACAAGAAATCAAACAAAAAGTGTCGTGCTATACTTCTACGGAAATATCCTGGCGTTCAGCAACTATCTGATTCAGCAAACCAGAATTTTGTAAATAAAGTGACAGAAACCGACCTATTTATATATATATAAAAGAAAGCTCATATTATTGCGTTTTTTTCAGGTATAACGCGATTTGTGAGCATTTTTTTATTTAAACAAATACAACATCGAAAATTGTCAAAAAGTATTTTAAATTTTATATTTCATTACAGTAGAACTCCGATTTTCAGATTGGTGGATTATCTGACTTTCTCTCTCGCTGCACAAAAGATATGAAATACTGTACGTTATACATGGTGTGAAAAAAAAAGTATCCAATATTTTGGGAGAAGTTAGTATGTATCAAACCAAGAAAATAATGTCTAATAAACATTGGTCCTACAACACATACTTTCTGACATCTGAACACTTGTACATAAAGGTGCTCAATGTGACGTCCATTAATGGCAAAAATAAATTTCTAAATTCTAGACATCAGCTAAAAGAATTTTGAGTGACCACAAGGGTCCTGAATACAATAAACATGTACAATAATGTGATGTGATACATTAAAGAAAAAAGAAAGTTAATGGTTGAAGGCAAATATAAGTTGATTAATTGAAATAGAGATGATGTAATATTTGAAGAGAATCCTTGATAATATTTATAAGAATAGACATTACATAATCAAAAGGAATGTGAAGTTCCTTAAGATAATTCCATGTGAATTTTGTGATTGAACCTCTACTGCCAAACAGCAAACCAATGACGGACCATTGTTTAAGAGGGACGTTGTACTTTTGAGAAAGATACGGCAGACAAGATTCATGTATGGACTTCTTCTCAATGTCAACTTCGGTGGCCTGATTTAGGTTTCTTTCGAAACGGATAGTAGGGTCAAGAACAAGAGCCCGTTTTGAGCGTCCGTTGATAGCAATAATGTCTGCCAGTCTAAAAGAACCATCTGATGATACACAATGTACTTCCTCATGAATCTCCCAATTTAAAGTTTTTAACGATATTGCCAAAGCATGTCGTACACGATGATTTCTAGCAGTGATCAGAAGCTCGCCTTTGGGGCATTGTCCAAGCACGTGTCCTCTTCTGCCCTTAGGCGTAAGGAATCACGCACTCTTTGAAATTGACCTGGTTGTTCTTGTATGTGCTGACATGCTTTGAAGACGCCATCCTGTAGTGTCTGCACATTGTTGATTGGAGTGGCGTAGACCAATTTCTTCATGTGTCCCCATAACCAAAGGTCTAGGGGATTTAGATTTGGGGAACGAGCAGGCCAAGGGGTGAGGCCTCCCGGACCAATCCTGCGGTAATACGTTAATAAGAAAGTCCTGATAACGAGCCCCAGTTAATCTCTGTGGTAGCATCTATGGCACTATTAATCTATCACCGAGAACGCTTGCCTATACATTGATTGAGAATCGGTGTTGATGCCTTATTTCTTCAACTGCATGGGGATTTTCAACAGCACACACATGCTGATTACGAAAATTCACAACACCATCTTTGCTTAACCCCCGCTCATATCCGCAACCAGACTTTTGTTTTCCGTATTCCTTGCGATGTATCATCATTCCATGCTAGGGGTGTCAACTGAGGTACGATTATCTGGTAGTCTGCTGTACTGTAGGAAAGAGAAATGCATTGCTATAAATTTCTCTGTCCTCTGAACAAGTGTTCAGATCTCAGAAAGTATGTGTTGTAGGGCCCATATTTATTAGATATTATTTTCTTGTTTTGATGGATACTATCACCTCTTAAAATATTGGATACTTTTTTTAACACCCTGTATTAGTACGATTTTTTTCGAGTGTTTTTTTACAAACCTTTACCCTTTTACAGTATAGTCTACTCTTCGAGAGGCCATACTGTCTAACTTCTATGTAAAATGTCTTCCACAGATGTCAAAATAAAACGTGTTGTGCTACGAAAAAAAGGGCAAGTAACTGAGTGGTTTGGAAAATAGAAAAATTGTGGTTCATCTCGCATCAGAATACGAAATAGGAATTACAGCTGTACACGATATTATGAAAAATAAATATAAAGTGTATAAACATGAGGTCCCGCGCCGTAGCGTCGTGGTCTAAGGACTCATGTTACGGAATGCGCACTGGTTCGAGTCCTCATGGGAGAAGAAATTTTCTCATGAAATTTCGGCCAGTGTATGGGACCGGTGTCCACCCAGCATCGTGATGCACTTGGGGAGCTAAATAGGTAGCGAAATCCGATTGCGAAAACCATTTATAACGGCCGTGGGGATATCGTGGTAAACACACGATACCTCCATTCTGGTTGGATGATCGTCCACCTCTGCTTCGGCATGTGGGCTTGAGGCCAGCAGCCGGCTGGTCGGTCTGGGCCCTTCATGGGCTGTAGCGCCACGGATTATTATTATTATTATTATTATTATTATTATTATTATTATTATTATTATTATTATTATTATATAAACACGAGACCTGTACTATTCCTATCTTTCCACAGACAGCCGCCATAACATTCTACGAGTATGTATGTTAGCTTAATTCCGCTACAAAGTTCGTGTTTCATTGTTTAATTAATAGTTCATAGTATTTTGCTGTTTAATTCGTAAATAACTCTTGTAATCTCTTATCTAAACCAAATTATTGAATTCTTTGTAAGTTCATACATACATATGTATGTATACTTTTTGGTGGTTGAGTGGAAGAGAAGGCCTTACGGCCTTAACTCTGCGAGCTAAAATAAATAATATGATTATTATTATTATTATTATTATTATTATTATTATTATTATTATTATTATTATTATTATTATGAGTTTTGTAGTTGAAAAAAAAAAACAGACTTAAATTAGAGAACTTCTGATCTACTATGTAGCGTGTTAAAACAGAAGACCACGGAGGAAATTACGAAATTGTATTATGCATTCAGTTTATGAAAACTTGTATAGTGCGGATTATCCGATTTTTTCGATTAACCGTTCACTCCACCCCCTTCATTACCACAGATAATAGAAGTTCTGCTGTATATGACTCTGTGGTATATATACAAAAGTGAGAAGAATGGTAACTATTTGAACAGTCATAATGAATACATATTGAGCGATGAAAGGAGAACATTGTGATAAAGAGGTTTATCAGCTTAAGTGATAAAGGTGTGACCTCCTGATCGCTGCCGCAGTAGCTGCACTGCACTGCTACAGAACTTGGCAAGTTTCTTAATCTGCGGATTATTCCTGTCTTCATAACATGCAGACAATGGCGCGTTAAGATTAAGTTCGGCGCGGCCATTGTGTGCGGCGGTAGGGACGGATTTTCGTACCTCCGCATTCTATAGATGGTTGTCTGCTATCACAATGGAGTTTCCTGATTTTATTATGTGATAAAGGTAAATTAAAAACTGTCATTTGAGTGTCATGATCATATTAATTTGAGGACATGTATAATTATGCAAATGTACCATACATTCAGGTAATCCATATTAACAGAACGAACTTTTACAATACCCAGATTGTTCACAAATCCGTGACACATCTGAAGATTCATTACAAATAAATTACTCAACGGTTATCAAATTTTATTGTACTGACTTTGAAGTAAACTCAAGTTTATTTTTTTTTCAATATTTCACAATACTGAATGTTTCCATCTCTGCAGATACGACTGATATCTATGCGATAATTCATTTCATTTCAACGTATTATAACTGTCGACACGGTTGCGAAGATTCTAGAGATTAACGGAGAATGGAGGCACAAAAACTGTATTCTTCACAAATCTCCACAAGAAAAACTCACACGGGGTTAAATCCGGGGATCGGGGTGGCCACAGCATTAACGCATTATCTCCTTGTGCCTTATGACAAGTTTTGATTGAGATACCCTCGCACTTCTTTGTGGTAATGAGCCGGAAAGTCGTCTTGTTGGAAGATGTAATTATTACCCATGTCTTCATTTCGCTGAGACATCAGCCAGTTTTCCAACATTCCCGTGTAAATCCTGAATTTCTCGTACCATTTCTTGATACTGTTGAAAACAAGTGCTGCCTTCTGAGCTATTAGATTCAAATACAAAAGGAACGATGACGATAGGAAATATTTAATGAAACGTGGCGACTTGCTGCCCCTTTGAAACGTATTTTTAAAAGCAATGAGAAAAGCCGGAGAAATATGAAGAACTATAATATTTTACATTTTTTTGTACTGACAAAAACCTGTCAAATAGACATATTCTAGTCCATTACTTTTTCCACTGCATTTTTCAAGTCATTATTCTCCAATTTTTTTCTCTTTATACCTTCCAAATTAAAAGAAAACACGTGAAAAGAAATAGGAAAAATCTCATACAATGCTAATTTTCTTCCTATCTGATGTTGGGAATCTGACACTCATAGTAAAATAATATAATTTATAAATAATACGAAACACTAAAAGAACTGCTTAACAACCTTTTTAATCAGTAAATGATGATGTTAAGTTCACGCATCCAATTGTAAAGCCAGGAATAATAAGAAATAAATTCGTAAACAACTAATTTACGCTCTATCTGGAATAGCTTCCATTGGAATGGTTGAGGAACACGACAGAAATTCTTACAAGTAAACCTTCAGGTGGGGTAAAAAAACAAAGACTTACCTTTATTACCATTCGATTAAGTATTAAAAGCAATGCAAAATACGTAAATTTTACAACTCGAACAGAATGAACACCAGAGATCGCGACCAATCAAGATCAAGTTGACATGGACTACTTAGATTGCAAACAACTATACCACGCAGCAATGCTAGACGCCAGAGCGAAGACAGTACTGCTGAAGAAGCGCTGTCAGCTAGTTTGTATCTTGCAGTTTATTGTGTAATGTTATGTGCAGTGAGCTGAAGAAGATGAACCCAGTGAATATAGTGATTAAAATTTTGGATAAGCTAAATGAAGAGGGTTATAACGAGACAGTGAAATGTCGCGGAAGGAACTTGGAATTGTTGATGATATATAGCCTACGACTTATTAAAGAGTTATGAATCGGAAGCAGTTGAAGAAAGTCATACTCTGGACACTGATGAAAATGAACCATGAAATGATAATGTCATGCCTCATGTACGAGAATGGGAGACTGAAAAAACAAATACTACATCAGAAGAGGAATTAAATACTTCACAAAGTTCCAGTTCTCAATACGCTCCATCCCCTCCCAAAACATCCCGAGTCATTGACTCTGAAGAAAAATGTAAGGTAATAGTATTGGATTCTGCCAGGTGTACCGACAAACAAAAAGAAAAAGTTTAACCATAGGTCATGGAGCAGTATGAAGCATAAATTCACGTGGTTAACACACGAAAGTCAACTGTCAAAAGATTGCAACTCATAAGTCGTATTTGGTGATATGATTTTGGACAGTTTGGACATGTACAATGATGATCAAGTGTTTAATACAGACGAATGTGGGTTCCATAAGGACATGCCTTTCGGTAGAACATTAGAACGTCAAGGAACCAGTAAAGTGTATGGTGTCGTGCAATCCAAGGGGGAAACTACACATTCCTATACTATAACGCCGGTGGTTTCTAAAGCTGGAAAACTGATGCCAAAGTTGCTACTTATTTTCCAAGAACCGAAAGGTATAAGTCAAAGAGTTACGGAACGCATTTTCCAGAGTGACAACCTGGTAGTAAAATGGACTTCGTCGGGAAAAATGGCCAAAAAATATGGATACAATTCTTACCAGAAATATTCCTTCCTAATTCTCCAACTTGCAATCTTCTGCGTTGGACTCGTATGGTGTCTACTGCGACGAAAATACAATTAAGCAACTGTTAGAAGAAGGGGACTATGGTCTCGAAAAACGAGTAGTTAAAATCATGCCACCAAATACGACTTATGAGTTGCAATCTTTGGACATGTACTTTTTTCGAATGTATAAGCATATGATTTGACACATTTCTCATAATGTAGATTTTGATGATTCATCTGATACATTACAACAACGCAACAGTATAGGCCTACTGAAACTACAGTCGCTTGTTTACCAGCAGTTCCTTTCTCCACGATTCCAACAGGTGCATGGGTATGGTTGGGTATTAGATGAATTGGGATCCAGAAGTGGACAACCTTTTCAAAACACTACAGAGTACTGTATCCGAAATGTACAAGGAATATGTACGATATGTGCAAAATCAGCGTGTATAAAGTGAGAGTGTTGTACTGACAATTTGTGTTTCCAACATTTTGCATTAGCTATCACTGTTGTGCGACATAATGTTTCTGGATAAAAACAAATCAGATTCTGGAATACGATGAGTTAAGTAACATGTTGACCACATCATCGTTTTCCTTCTTATGCATTAATCGCTAGTTGAAGATGTGTTTTCTTCCTGCTTGAAGCCTCGTTTTCTGCGCTGTGTATCGCACTTAATAATTGCAGTCGAGTTACGAAATTTTAGGATTACTCATATTTTATTATGCTGATTCCTTAAATATAAGTCTCACTTTCATTGTTTTTTACCTCAGGTGAAGGTTTACTTGTTAGTTGTTTTAATCTGTAGCATATTCATTTTTATGTGTGAGGCAGTTACAGTTTACCAAATATCGCAAGTGGCGAAAATTAACTTTATCTGGCATTGGGAGGTAATGGATACTGTGCAATCTTCCTCTATGAGAAGAAACTTCCAACGTTTCGGAGCTAAGTATAGATAGATAGATAGATAGATAGATAGATAGATAGATAGATAGATAGATAGATAGATAGATAGATAGATAGATAGATAGATAGATAGATAGATAGATAGATAGATAGATAGATAGATAGATAGATAGATAGATAGATAGATAGATAGATAGATAGATAGATAGATAGATAGATAGATAGATAGACAGACAGACAGACAGACAGACAGACAGACAGACAGACAGACAGACAGACAGACAGACAGACAGACAGATTTATTCGTTCCATAATAATCTTACATTTGCTTTATAGCATAGAATCAAGAACATGTCCAATTCCTACGTTTAACAATAAAATGCAATACATATAAAATGCAAATATGAAATATGTACAGAATTAATACCTTAATAACAATAATATTTTATACAATGTAATATGTTTACCATTTAATAGTATTATAATATTTACACAGTACTGTGAAATGTCAAGAATTCATCTATAGAATAGAAAGTGTGAGATATTAAGTAATTTTTTAGTTTTGTTTTAAATAATGCAGGGTTTTGGCTATGATTCTTAATCTCTTCAGGAAGACTATTGAACAATTTTATCGCCATGTAACGTACTTCCCTTTGAAAGCATGATGAATTTGATGATGGCGTATGAAAATCATTCCTTCTGCGGGTATTTATACTATGTATGGCTGAGTTAGTTGGAAAATTTTCTTTATTACATAAGAGGAAATTTATTGTAGAGTATATGTATTGATTTGTTAAGGTTAGAATCTCTAATTTTTTTTAAAATAATCTACATGATTCTCTAGCCTTTGCTCCATCTGTCCATCTCCAGAGTTCATCATCTGGGAAATTAGGTAAAGGATACCAGTAACAAATCTTATGTAGACTATCCATTACCCAGAGATCTTTCCTGCCTTATCAGACGATGGAACCTAAACGTTGTCTTCAAACATGAAATGTTCTTCCAACTATGACACCGTGAGAAACAAAAATCCTGCACCACTTCTAATACTTTGTCTAGCCATAATCACAGTTTCAAAGGTAATTGCATACAAAATATGTCGATATAATGACAAACATTTTGCGTTTTTTTTTTAGCATGCTGTTTGTGTATAGGAGAGTTGGGTAACCTTCTTATGCCTTGCAAAGGTCAGTTCACACTGGATTTATACGGCTGAGTGCCTGCGACAAAGAGAACGCCCTATCGTGCCCCCAGATAGAGTCATTGGAGCGGAAACTGCTTCCGCCCCTCCGTGTCATATTGTGTAGTATTTACATTATCTAGCTGGCACAAGGGGAAAATATTCGTAAACGTACTTCACATTTATTATAGTACCTTTGAACTATACATCAGCCGTGACTTGTTTCATTCACTCCTATAATTCCCAGCGTCCCCTTCACTCCTCTAATTCCCAGTGTCTCATTCACTCGTCTCATTCCCAGTTCTAATTCACTCTTAGATAAATTCTCATTCATTCCCAGTGTCTCTGTCACTCTTATTTAAATTATCTCATTCACTCGTCTCATTCCCAGTCTATTATTCACTTTATTTAAATTATCTCATTCACTCCGCTAATTCCCAGTGCCTCATTCACTCGTCTCATTCCCAGTTCTAATTCGCTCTTAAATAAATTATCATTCACTCCTCTCACTCCCAGTGTCTCATTCACTCTCATTTAAATTATCTCATTCACTTTCCTCATTTCCAGTGTCTAGTGTCTCATTCACTCTTATTTAAATTATCTCATTCAATTCCCTCATTTCCAGTGTCTCATTCACTCTTATTTAAATTATCTCCTTCACTTCTCTAATTCCCAGTGCCCCATTCACTGGTCTCATTCCCAGTTCTAATTCACTCTTAGATACATTTTCATTCACTCCTCTCACTAGCAGTGTCTCATTCATTCTTATTTAAATTATCTCATTCACCTCCCTCATTTCCAGTGCCTCATTCTCAGTGTATCATTTACTCTTATTTAAAGTACCTCCTTCACTCCTCTCACCCCCAGTATCTCATTCACTCGTCTCATTCCCAGGGTCTGATTTGCTCTTATTTAAATTATCTCATTCACTCGTCTCATTCACTCTTATTTAAATTATCTCCTTCACTCCTCTTATTCCCAGTGTCTTGTTCACTCATATTTAAATTATCTCATTCAATTCTGTCATTTCCAATGTCTCATTCACTTGTCTCATTCCCAGTGTGTCATTCACTCGTCTCATTCCCAGTGTCTCATTCACTCTTATTTAATTTAACTCCTTCACGCTCATTCCCAGTATCACATTCACTCGTCTCATTCCCAATGTGTCATTCACTCGTCTCATTCCCAGGGTCTGATTCGCTCTTATTTCAGTTATCTCATTCAATCCCCTCATTCTCATGGTCTTATTCAATCCTCATTCTCATTGTCTTATTCACTCCTATCATTTACGGTGTCTCATTCACTTCTCATTCTCATTCACTTCTTTTATTTTAAGTGTCCCATTCACTCCTCTTATTATGTCTCGTTCACTTTCATTCTCATTGTCTCATATATTCTTCTTATTCTCATTGTCTCGTTCACTTCTCTCGTTCTCAGTGTCTCTTTCACTCTTTTCATTCTCATTGTCTCACTCACTCCGATTCTCATTGTATCATTCACTCCTGTGATTCTCACTGTCTCATTCACTTCTCTCATTCTCATTGTCTCATTCACTCCTGTGATTCTTACTGTCTCATTCACTTCTCCCATTCTCATTGTCTCATTCACTCCTCTGATTCTCGTTGTCTCATTTACTCCTCTCATTCCCGGTGTCTCATTCTCAGTGTCTCGTTCGCTCCTCATTATGAGTATCTCGTTCTATATCGTTCCCCTTTTCATTCTCACTGTCTCATTCACTTCTACCAGTCTCATTGCCTCATTCGCTCCTCTCATTCTCTACATGCCATTCACTCTCTCATTGTCCACATGCCATTCACTCTTCTCACTCTCACTACCCTCATTTCAATCGCTCTTCTCTTTTCCCTTGTCCAGATAACTCCGCTTTTCTCTCACACGGTTCGCTCATTTCGTTCTCCTCGCTTGGTAAACTCCTCCCATTCCACTCATTCCGTTCACTCCTGTCCTTCCCCTCATCCGGTTCATTTCTTTCATTCCCCTCATCCGGTTCACTCCTCTCATTTCCCTAACTCGGTTCACTCCTCTTATTCTCCTCATCTGGTTCAGTCCTCTCAATCACCTCACCCAGTTCACTCCTTTCGGTCAGCTCATCCGATTCACTCCTCTCATATCCCTCCTAGTTCACTCCTTCATTTCCCTAACTCGGTTCACTCCTCTTATTCTCCTCATCTGGTTCAGTCCTCTCAATCACCTCACCCAGTTCACTCCTTTCGGCCAGCTCATCCGATTCACTCCTCTCATATCCCTCCCAGTTCACTCCTTCATTTCCCTAACTCGGTTCACTCCTCTTATTCTCCTCATCTGGTTCAGTCCTCTCAATCACCTCACCCAGTTCACTTCTTTCGGCCAGCTCATCCGATTCACTCCTCTCATATCCCTCCCAGTTCACTCCTCTCATTTCCCTAACTCGGTTCACTCCTCTTATTCTCCTCATCCGGTTCAGTCCTCTCAATCACCTCACCCAGTTCACTCCTTTCGGCCAGCTCATCCGATTCACTCCTCTCATATCCCTCCCAGTTCACTCCTTCATTTTCCTAACTCGGTTCACTCCTCTTATTCTCCTCATCCGGTTCAGTCATCTCAATCACCTCACCCAGTTCACTCCTCTCGGCCCGCTCATCCGATTCACTCCTCTCATATCCCTCTCCCAATTCACTCCTCTCATTTCCCTAACTCGGTTCACTCCTCTTATTCTCCTCATCCGGTTCAGTCATCTCAATCACCTAACCCAGTTCACTCCTCTCGGCCCGCTCATCCGATTTACTCCTCTCATATATCTCTCCCAATTCACTCCTCTCATTTCCCTAATTCAGTTCACTCCTCTTATTCTCCTCATCCGGTTCAGTCCTCTCAATCACCTCACCCAGTTCACTCTCGGCCCGCTCACCCGATTCACTCCTCTCATATCCCTCTCCCGATTCACTCCTCTCATATCCCTCTCCCGATTCACTCCTCTCATATCCCTCTCCAAATTCACTCCTCTCATTTCCCTCTCCCGATTCACTCCTCTCATATCACTCTCCCGATTCACTCCTCTCATATCACTCTCCCGATTCACTCCTCTTATATCACTCTTCCGATTCACTCCTCTCATATCCCTCTCCCGATTCACTCCTCTTATTTCCTTAACTCGGTTCACTCCTCTTATTCTCCTCATCCGGTTCAGTCATCTCAATCACCTAATCCAGTTCACTCCTCTCGGCCCGCTCATCCGATTCACTCCTCTCATATCCCTCTCCTAGTTCACTCCTCTCATATCCCTCTCCCGATTCACTCCTCTCATATCCCTCTCCCAGTTCACTCCTCTCATGTCTCTCATTTGCTTCAATCCTCTCATTCCCGTCATCCGGTTCACTTTTCTCAGTCCTCTCATCCTATTTACTCCTCTCAGTCCCCTTAACCGATTATCTCCTCTCATTCCTCTTACGCGATTCACTCCTTTCATCTTTCTTTCTCACTCACTTCTCTCACTCCCCCTCCTCACTCACTCACTCACTCCTTCATTCGCCTTTTCTCACTGACTTCACTCATCTTTCCATATGATCTCTAATTCCTTAATTACAACTCTCAAAATGGCCTGTGTCATACAGTAGTTTCCAGTTGTGTTCTTGTTTTCGCTATTTCATCTCACCTCATTTTGTTATTCCTAAATCTCGTTTCGACTTCCACTCAGACACTCAATCTCACCCTCGTGTCGTTGTACCTGCTCACCAATTAAACATCAGTGTATTCCTCAATCCTACAATTTACCAGCTCTCTCACTCACTCTTGAATTAACCCACCTAAACATAAGTCCACTCTCGCATTAACTCGCCTTAGCATTGACAGTGCTTCGCATTAACTCCCTCTCTCACTATCTCGCTCACTCGCGTTTCTCTTATTTTGTAGCACCCAAGTATTTTACTGACAGCTCGCAGGTCAGATACTGCGCGTTGTGTACCCGACCACGATACGTAGAGTTTTGTCCTCCAGGCAACAAAACTCTATATTTTAATATTTATTCTATACGTTTCGTTGAAAGTTTACTGAAGCAACAAAATATTTTATCTAGAAAATTTCCGGTTCAAGAAATTTGAAAGTTTTGATGCTTAATCTCAGAGCAGTTATTTTAGTAGTAGTTCTCAGAAAATTCGTGTAATTACATAAGGAAATACAGAGTTAGATGTTAACTCTGCCTGCGTGGGTATTAGCATTGCAAATACTGCCAAGTGCAGCTATATTCGTGATTAAAGTCTCTATCAGCTACAGCTAAATCCATAGTGTGTATAAATTCCGTGTGTTTTCCCTCTATCTCCTTCCCAACCAACAACGCCTTCATTTATTTCTACCGCATACGGCGATAATTTTGTTTACAATATATCGACGGCCCAGTTCAAAAAGGGAAACAATTGAAAACTTAAAGTTTTGAGAAGGAGATGCACTATCACCTTTACTTTTTAACTTTGCTCTTGAGTATGCCATTAGGAAAGTCCAGGACAACAGAGAGGGTTTAGAATTGAACGGGTTACATCAGCTGCTTGTCTATGCGGATGACGTGAATATGTTAGGAGAAAATCCACAAACGATTAGGGAAAACACGGAAATTCTACTGGAAGCAAGTAAAGAGATAGGTTTGGAAGTATATCCCGAAAAGACAAAGTATATGATTATGTCTCGTGACGAGAATATTGTACGAAATGGAACTATAAAAATTGGAAATTTATCTTTTGAAGAGGTGGAGAAGTTCAAATATCTTGGAGCAACAGTAACAAATATAAATGATACTCGGGAGGAAATTAAACACAGAATAAATATGGGAAATGCCTTTTATTATTATTCGGTTGAGAAACTTTTATCATCCAGTCTGTTGTCAAAAAAATTTGACAACTATAAAGGACAGTGTATACCAGAACATTCTCACAACACCAGACGACATGCAGCAACGCATTCGACAGGCTTTTGTGTCCATTCAGCCAGCAACATGCCAGGCAGTCATAGGGTCTTTCGGGGAACACCTTCGAATGTGCTTTAATGTGAATGGTCACCATTTGGAACATCTTCTGTGACTCTCAAAGCATAACATTATGACATTGGAAGTACATTTTTGTTTCGTTTTGTTGTTGTTATTGATTAGGAAGGTGGCATTTTGAAACATTTTTGAACTCGTCTTAATGTGTGTAATCAATGTAACATGATTAATGTAGTGCTATTTGAAAAATTGATGACGTCACGTGTGTGACATGCACCAAATCTCTACAATCATGTTAGCCCCTCGTTGTAACAGAACTCTCAAAAACAAAAATTTCAATACCTAGCCAAACAAAAAAGTTATAATAGGTGCACAAGATAAATGGGACACCCTGTATAACCCCTCAACGTATGACTGACCCTTTCCTCCAGAATAACTCTGAATACACACTGTATAACTTCAATCTTATACAGGGACATCATTTTATTTTTACTAACATTTTTAATATTATCCTGGCTATATTAAAGGTCTAAAACCGGAAACACCGCTTGCTCCCCCTTCCAAGACTGGAGTTCGATGATACTGGTGTAATATACAAACAAATCACTTTACTGGGTATATGAGGGAAGAAAAGTGGTTCATCGATTTATGTAAACTAGGAAATATCGCAATTTTGAATTTGATAATTTTCATTAGGTTTTTGTTTAATCAAAATTCAGTACAGTATTAACAATGAGTGTTTTTACTCACGAACTGAGCTGTCCATGCGGACGTATTCATTATGCAGTGAATATTATACTGTCTACAGCACATTAGCGTACAATATAGGGAATAAAGTTAAATTGAAAAATAATCATAACATGAATATTTAAACACATTTTTGAAAATGGTGGCCGTTCGTTTAGATACAGGCTTCAGTTCTAATGTGTATATTATCGCACTATAGACTATTGTACCTAATTCCAATTACCAGTTTCGTCCTTCGTACTAGTAACTCATGTAGAAATAATTCTATACCTGTTATATAAAAGAGTACATTACGTACTGTGAATTCAATCAGTCCGACCAGCACAGATAACATTACTCAGACTAGTGTTACCAACACATAAATTGTATCCCCTTCAGTCTAACACCTGAAAATCCGTCAGAATCCGTCAAAATAAAATAAAAAATACCCACTCATCTACATAGGCCTAGAAATAAAAAGAAAATTTTAACACAACTTACCAATCTTGATTGAAATAATAATTCATCCACAGTTGATGTTCTGGGTTGGTCTGCGTTCTTTCAAAAATTAAGCAAGTAAAAATTACAGCATCTAAAAAAGTCAAAAGACGATGTAAATCATAATTTCAGTCATAAAATCCGTCACCCGTCAAAGCCATTCTTTTCTCGTCCGTTACGTTGAAATTCCGTCAGTTTTGACGGAATTTCCGTCCAGTTGGCAACACTGATTCAGACATGCTATCTACTGTCCGTCCAAGTGGTTATGTCGCAGGATCGTAGCAAGTGGGGAAATCACGTGACAGTTAATTACTTTTATCTAAGTTATTTGAAACAGTTGCGGGTGAGGGAAATCGGGATGCGACGTAGGCAAACGGACGACAGTACCTGTGCGAAAATACATATGATTCAATATTGAAAGCTCTTTCGTCACTGGAAAACGCGAAGATATTTCTGGAACGTACTATACTCATTAACTCAATACTGTTTGTGTTTACTACGACCTTAAGGCAACTTTGACTGTATACGCTCGGTTCTGTGAGGAGAACAGTTGGAAGTTTACTAGTAGAGGGGATGGGAGTGAAGTACATTCAAAAACTCAGGTACAATAAAAATTGAAGTAAAAATAAAATGATGTCCCTGTACATACTACGACTGTGCACGACCCCGTAGAGGGGCTGGATTCAGACTCATTCCTTATTTTAATAACTGAAAATCTTTAACGCAGTCGATTTTGATCTGACGAAGCATATCATATTATGCACACCCTGCGACCTCACAGTGATGGGGAGAATAATAATAAGAAATGCGGCGCCTGGCGTCTTTTCTTTTCCTCCCACCCACTGTCAGAGATCACCAGTCCGTGCACAGACTCGTGTCGCATCAACCTTCTTGCTCTATCATAATTGGGTGCTACGACATCCAAGATCTGAGCTGCGTCAATCCATAACTAGAATTGGCATGGTTATAAAGAAGATGCAGGAGTCTTGTGTAATTAACAAGTTCTCCTGGAAATCTGTCACAGGAGTTTGGTCAGTATCTGTTGTTCTTCCCCAGTTGAATTGATTTAAAGAATCGAATTTATTTCACACATAGAAAATAAAACTTGTTTCTGAATACTATAGACTAATTTATTTAATATTTGTTATATTGAAATAATTCAACAGACCATGACTTCCAATCATTAATCGTCATTAGTAACAATAACAATCCGAACTACAGTTATTAGCATGACAAACGATCAGTAGCAGGCGATAACTGTGAGAATATAATATGAACAATTCGCAGCGAAATGTCAGTTTATTAAAATCATCATTAGCACAAAGAGTTTTTATCGTTATTAATATTTTCATTTTCGGTAGTCCGTATAATCACCAATCTCTTACCAGTAAATAATATAGGGGATGTTTCCAGGCTAGTGTTAGCCTACAAACTTCCAGGGAAGATGGGGAAGGACACGTGTATCAATTTGAGATAAGGATCCCTGGTCCGGAAATGACTGAGTCGAAAGTTACAATCAAAAATAGTTGTGTGGAAATGAAATAATTTTATTCCTTTGTACACCTTATTTATTTGTATTTATCTGTACATCTTACACATGCTTTATTCATCTGACGTTGTTTACTTACAGTATTCCATTCAGTGCGCTGTCTGAGGGGTGGGGACAGGAAACTACACTAAAGCAATGTAGATAGCGTAATGTGTAACGGACGTGTTCGGTCCTGATATGCACGTCTGTAGACAGCAGTGTATGTGTACAAGTTGCAGTGTCCAGTCGATCAGTCCTAGTGAAATGGAGTACACGAGAGCGGAATAAGCAGGCCTGATTTTCGAATACGGATAAGCCAATGGGAACAGTAGACAAGCTCACAGATTGTATCGGGTGCAAGTACCCACGTAGAAGACATTCGACCCATACCATCTCTCCACGACTGTTCCAAAGGTTAAGGGAAGGAGGGCACGTGATTCGAAATTACAGTAACATTTCGAAACAACTATTTTTGCCTATAACTTTCAGCTCAGTCATTTCCGGACCAGGGTTCCTTATCTCAAATTGATACATGTGCCCTTCCCCATCATCCCTGAAAGTTTGTAACACTAGCCCGGAAACGCCCTGTATATCTCTCTGAATCTCCATCCTCAGTAATAAAACGATTGGTAATAGTTACAATTACAATCTACAATAAATTGGCGCCAATAGTCATCCGTTTTATTGAACTTCCATATTTCCAATAGTTTGTGTCGTCAGATATCTGGAGATCAGGATATTGCATTAAGAAAATCAGTGAAATAAGTATAAGCTATATTTCGATCAGCATTCGCAATAATCGCCACGAAATATCTTTCAGCATTTATTAGTAGTATAAAAATAAAAGTCTTATATTAGAATAATTACCTTTTATGCAGGATCATAGTCTAAGCAGTCCATTTGACAACCGGATTTTGAAAGTAGTCAATGTCTGATAGCCCCTTAAGATATGACGAGAAATATCACACATCACACCAATGACCACAATATTCTTTATCACCACAATCTTAATCATGGTAATTAAAACATTAGAGCACCATAGTAATCAAAATCAAAAATCGTATAAGCACCCCAGTAATCAGCATCAATAACCGTATAAGCGCCCACAGTAATTATCAACAAAAGTATAAGCACCCACAGTAATTAGCATTAACAGTCGTACAAGCACCCACAGCAATCAACATCAACAATCATATAAGCACCCACAGTAATTAGCATCAATAATCGTGTAAGCAACCACAATAATCAGCGTCAATAGTCGTTTAAGCACCCACAGTAATTAGAATCAACAATCGTGTAAGCAGCCACGATAATCAGCATCAATATCCATATAAGCACCCCATTAATCAGCACCAATAATCGTATAAGCACTCACAATAATTATCATCAACAAGAGTATAAGCACACACAGTAATTAGCATCAACAGTCGTGTAAGCAACCACAATAATCAGCATCAATAATCGTATAAGCACCCCATTAATCAGCACCAATAATCGTATAAGCACTCACAATAATTATCATCAACAAGAGTATAAGCACACACAGTAATTAGCATCAACAGTCGTGTAAGCAACCACAATAATCAGCATCAATAATCGTATAAGCATTCACAATAATTATCATCAACAAGAGTATAAGCACACACAGTAATTAGCATCAACAGTCGTGTAAGCAACCACAATAATCAGCATCAATAATCGTATAAGCACCCCATTAATCAGCACCAATAATCGTATAAGCACTCACAATAATTATCATCAACAAGAGTATAAGCACACACAGTAATTAGCATCAACAGTCGTGTAAGCAACCACAATAATCAGCATCAATAATCGTATAAGCATTCACAATAATTATCATCAACAAGAGTATAAGCACACACAGTAATTAGCATCAACAGTCGTGTAAGCAACCACAATAATCAGCATCAATAATCGTATAAGCATTCACAATAATTATCATCAACAAGAGTATAAGCACACACAGTAATTAGCATCAACAGTCGTGTAAGCAACTACAATAATCAGCATCAATAATCGTATAAGCACACCATTAATCAGCATCAATAATCGCGTATAAGCACTCACAATAATCAGCATCAATAATCGTATAAGCACACCATTAATCAGCATCAATAATCGTATAAGCACTCACAATAATTATCATCAACAAGAGTATAAGCACACACAGTAATTAGCATCAACAGTCGTGTAAGCAACCACAATAATCAGCATCAATAATCGTATAAGCATTCACAATAATTATCATCAACAAGAGTATAAGCACACACAGTAATTAGCATCAACAGTCGTGTAAGCAACTACAATAATCAGCACCAATAATCGTATAAGCACTCACAATAATTATCATCAACAAGAGTATAAGCACCCACAGTAATTAGCATCAACATTCGTGTAAGCAACCACAATAATCAGCATCAATAATCGTATAAGCACACCATTAATCAGCATCAATAATCGTATAAGCACCCCATTAATCAGCATCAATAATCGTATAAGCACCCCATTAATCAGCATCAATAATCGTAGAAGCACTCACAATAATTAACATCAAGAAGAGTATAAGCACCCACAGTAATTCGCATCAACATTCGTGTAAGCAACCACAATAATCAGCATCAATAATCGTATAAGCACACCATTAATCAGCATCAATAATCGTATAAGCACACCATTAATCAGCATCAATAATCGTAGAAGCACTCACAATAATTAACATCAACAAGAGTATAAGCACCCACAGTAATTAGCATCAACATTCGTGTAAGCAACCACAATAATCAGCATCAATAATCGTAAAAGCACCCCATTAATCAGCACCAATAATCGTATAAGCATTCACAATAATTATCATCAATAAAAATATAAGCACCCACAGTAATTAGCATCAACAGTCGTGTAAGCAACCACAATAATCAGCATCAATAATCGTATAAGCACCCCATTAATCAGCACCAATAATCGTAGAAGCACTCACAATAATTATCATCAACAAGAGTATTAGCACACACAGTAATTAGCATCAACAGTCGTGTAAGCAACCACAATAATCAGCATCAATAATCGTATAAGCACACCATTAATCAGCACCAATAATCGTATAAGCACTCATAATAATTATCATCAACAAGAGTATAAGCACACACAGTAATTAGCATCAACAGTCGTGTAAGCGACCACAATAATCAGCATCAATAATCGTATAAGCACACCATTAATCAGGACTAATAATCGTATAAGCACTCACAATAATTATCATCAACAAAAGTATAAGCACCCACAGTAATTAGCATCAACAATCGTGTAAGCAACCACATTAATCAGCACCAATAATCGTATAAGCACCCACAATAATAATTATAATCAACAAAAGTATAAGCACTTACAGTAATTCACATCAACAATCGTGTAAGCAACTACAGTAATCAGTATCAACAATTATATAATCACTCTCTTTCATCAGCATCAACAATGGCATCAGCATCCATTGTAGCCAGCATCAACAATGGTATCAGTATTCACTGTCGTCAGCATCAACAATGGTATCAGCACCCTCTGTCAAGTTTACAACTTCCATTGTCATCAGCATCAACAATCGTATCAGCATTCGCTGTCGTCAAACTTTAGAAACCATTTTAGCACCAACAAATACTGGCATCAACAATCTGTGCTAAGGATTTGACCAATTTCAACAATCGGTTTGAAAAAAGTACTGTGTTATTGTTGTTGTTATAATTCAGTGCATTGTCTTCAACAATCACTTCTTCTCACACAGGTTTCTTTTAAATTTTTCTGAATATTGTCGTTGTTTCTGTCATCAAATTTTTTACCTTCATTCACCCATTTTTCTTATGAAATTATTAGGATTGATAAAATAATTCAACAACAGTACAAAAAGTGAAATTGAATTTAGACTTCCCGTCAGTCAAAACGAGAGGGAAATATTGTTAACGATATCAGAATGCTCTCGTAACGTTTGGCTCCTAAATTATGCTGCTATTTGAACGCATGTACTAAATACCCGTTCATTAATCTCCCCCTGTGAATGGAAGACAAACGCAACACACACAAAAAATATATATAATAGTGTGAAAATAAAGCTGCCGTGATAAATTAATCCTCGTTTGCAATGCAGCCAAGGTTCACATATTATAGTGTGAAAATAAACCGTTGTGATAAACACGAGCCGCTGTTCTCATTGTATCCACCTGGTAAAATCCATTTTGGGTTCTTTCCTGCTGGAAATCGGTAGTGTCACTCAGTTCCAAGTCTCTGTGAGGATAAAAATTTCCCATTCCACATAGCGTATACATTCAGCCCACCCGATGCAAAGCATGAACTAACTTCAAAGAGTTCATTCTTCTACGGACTGTGACACGATCGCCTGCCACTGTAATCACTTGTAATGAGAGTGGAAACTTATGTAGGTGTAACAACCAGTGTTCGGTTCTGTCTTATACTGAATTTTACTGAAAATAATTTCCTTTACTTCTCTTAAAATCTGTTTTACTCAGAAGTGGAGTTCGAGAACAGAGAACACAAATTTTAATACTGCCGATAAAAATTCGTAGGATTTGGCGAGTATATTCTAACACCTGAGTTAAGGGGAGAGGTTGGTATTTTTTGGTGAAAAATGAGTAAATTTAAAAAAATTCTTTAAAATACTCTGTGATAGGTGTGGAATGCATAGCATAATATTTTGTGGATATTTGTGCCCTTATCAGATGTTGAGACGCCATTTTTAAACTTCCTGCGTTACGGGTTTTTAAATCACTCACCCCCTTTTATCGGTTTACGGTAACTTCATTTTTTTGCTACATTTCCAAAAAAATGGATATAATTTCTGAACTATTAAAGATAATAATAAATAATAATCCGTGGCGCTACAGCCCGTGAAGGGCCTAGACCGACCAGCCGGCTGCTGGCCTCACGCCCATATGCCGAAGCAAAGGTGGACGATCATCCAACCAGAATGGAGGTATCGTGTGGTTAGCACGATGATCCCCCCAGCCGTTATAGCTGGTATTCGCAACCGTATTTCGCTACCTATCGTAGCTCCCCAAGTGCATCACGATACTGGGTGGGCACCGGTTCCATACACTGGCCGAAATTTCAGGAGAAAATTTCTTCCCTCATGAGAACTCGAACCAGCACGCATTCCGTAACGCGAGTCCTAGGCGGGATGCCTTAGACCGCGACTCCACGGCGCGGGACGAACTATTAAAGATACATACATGAAATTTAGAACACATATTCTTTATATTATTAGGAAACTTTTCTCTGTAACAGAATTTTGTTAATTGATTTCATTTTAAAAATACGTCCATTTGTTTACAAGAAATGAATTCAGAAAATTGTTATTAAATTTTAATTGTTTATTTTACAAACGTAAGGACTGATGTTAAAATTCTATTACAGACAGTTTGTAGAGCATGCGTTTGCAAGTACGTTGCAAAAAACTGGATGAATTTACCTTTAAAAATGGTTTAGATAGCCTATATCGGTTTTACCTAAAATCCTGCATTGGGTATATTTTTTTTAAATCTAGGCCCCCAAATAATTTTTTTTCAAAATATTTATTTTTGGTTGAGTTACTACAGCTATGAGCTCTCTACATACAAAAAATTAACATTTTACCCCAAATAGGAAAAAAGTTAAAAAACATACCATCCTCTCCCCTTAAAGTCGCAGAAGGTTAGCCGTTTTAGCAATAGTTATTTACGATACAAGTGTTAAAAATTGAATTTTTACACCGTAAGCAGAGATGTTAACGAAACGATGCCGCATGCCAAATGGAACAATTCTGCGAACAAAATATCGGCTCTACGTCGGAAGCAAGTACGAAATACATGATGATATAAGAGGGGAGTGTAATAATCATGAAGGCGAAATGAGTCCGAGGTCCAACGCTGAAAGTTACTAAACAATTCTGTATCTCAAAGGCATTGTGTGATAAGTACATTTTATCATAAAAAAAAACTAATTCGTTCTTTTCTTTAGTGCCTGGTAAAGTTACAAACATTTTTCTTCTAATTTCGATATAGCGGAACCATAGTATACTTACTTACAAATGGCTTTTAGAGAACCCGGAGGTCTATTGACGCTCTCACATAAGCCCGCCATCGGTCCCTATACTGAGCAAGATTAATCCAGTCTCTACCATCACATCCCACCTTCCTCAAATCCATTTTAATATTATCTTCCCATCTACGTCTCGGCCTCCCCAAGGTCTTTTTCCCTTCGACTTCTCCACTAACGTTGTATATGCATTTTTGGATTCGCCCATACTTGCTACATGCCCTGCCCATCTCAAATGTCTGGATTTAATGTTCCTAATTATGTCAGGTGAAGAATACAATTCGTGCAGTTCTGCGTTGTGTAACTTTCTGCATTCTCCTATAATTCCATCTCTCTTAGCTCCAAATATTTTCCTAACCACCTTATTCTCAAATACCTTTAACCTCTGTCAAAGTGAGAGTCCAAGTTTCACAACCATACAGAACAACCGGTAATATAACTGTTTCACAAATTCTAACTTTCAGGTTTTTTGAGAGCAAACTGGATAATAAAAGGTTCTCAGGCGAATAATAACAGAAACTTTTGTTAAAGGAAAACAGAATATTTTATTGATTAGGACATCCATATTGATCACTGATTTTAAATTAATGACCTCCTCTTTTTCTGTTTGAGAATTGTGCCGTTTGTGAGACGGAACTGTCGAAACCCACTGTGGTACTAGAAGCGCATACACAAGTCTCGGGGCAGGCAGGAAATGCAAGTACAGTACTGTATTCGTTGATGGCTAACCAATAAGAATTTGTATTCATTTCACCTGCCACATCCACTACCCTTATTGGACAGAACTTTCAATTCTGTTCTGTCGAACTTAGGAGAGTCCACTGTATTTCTTTATAACACAGTACACGACTGTGTTAGTTAAATCATAAATTAATTTATGTTCGACCATGCCGAAATGTAGTAATTATACACCTGGTAGTAGCCCTTTAATGCACCTCATTAAAGTACACCTATTCATTATAATTCAGTTGTTCAGCCAATGAGAAATCACCATTGTACCATTATAAAACCGCAAGTATCGATTATTCTCGGATATGCAATCGAAAGACTATTAGCGAAAAGTCATGGAGGTTGGAAATCCAATACTGTCGCAGAAGGTTATGTTCTGTTACTATAATTAGCGTTAATTGTAAATAATATTCAAATAAATTCAATTTGTCATCTCGTTTTTCAATTCTAAATAAATTTCCAGATTCTATCAAGACTAATCTTCATGTTATTCTCTAGATTATATCAAGGTCAATGATATTCGTGCCTCGGAAAAAGTCAATACTTCCGCGTCTGCGCACATCTCACAATTCAGGTCAGTTCCGCTCCTCACTTACATAACCATAACATGAATACTTATGAATAATTTCAAGTTAGAAATATGGTCGAGCATAAAAAGTCGTATGAAACTTGCCTATAATGGTAATTAAGACACGAGTATTTTCATACGAGCGTATGAAAATACTCGTGTCTTAATTACTACCATTATAGGCTCGTTGCATAATGTATTATTATTAAAATCGTTTTCTTGTCTCACAGAAACTAAATGAAGTTCAAATGTGACAGTGAAATGAAATGCAGCAGAAATTAAACGAACAAGCCTTTTACTATAATGTATATTCATCAGCACACATCAGTACCTATTTTACCCGAAGAATTATAGAATTCCCTGTAAGTGATTACATTGTTTTATTGTTCGTTTCAAGTGGCTGCACATATCAGTGTGTTATAGGTTACAACCACGGAATTTCAATGGATTTTCCGTGTCGGTTAGGGCGCTGGGACTGTAGGACTCGGAACATGCAAACGCTGAGTAACATGGATTTGTTTGGGAGACACAGATGTCAATAACAGTAGACTGTTCCATTTAAATGCATGTCTTACTACGTAATTTGATTCCTTGTACGCACGGATTTGCTAAATATATCACGAGATAGAATGACTGCGTTGTTGTGAATTCCGAAGCTGTCATGTAGGTTGTTCATTATTCCATTTGAGAGTTACAACGATTCAGATATTAAATTAGATTGGCAAGTGCGCTTAGCGCTGTTCCTACTGCACATTCCCACACGCATATCAGAAACGGTTAACTGTTTCATAAATCAATAAAGCTATGTTCATGACTCGGATAATATTAGAAGTAAGAAGAAAAAAGAGCGGCGTGTGTGACTCCGTGACAAGGGTTCGATTCCTGGTTTGGTCGTAATGGAATTTGTAGTTGGAAAAACTAGGGCACATTCCATTAATATTTGAGGAGAAAAATTCGCTCCGGCGCCGGGGATCGAACCCGGGTCCTTGGTTCTACGTACCAAGCGCTCTGACCACTGAGCTACGCCGAATTCAATCCACAGCACCGGACCGAACTCTCTTCCTATAATTTTTCCCTTTTGTGGCCTGACTCCAAGTTGGGCATATGCGTTGACGTTCATATTTCAATTCCAATTCATAACATCTTTAGTAAATTCGTCTAGCTAGCAGTGCATGATTATGTACAGATTGCTGTGCACTTTACTGCGGAATCCCGGCCATTAGTCACTCAGCTGAGTGCGCTCCTTGTATAATGGCAGTTGACTTGAAATATAAACGTTAACGTATATGCCCAACTTGGAGTCAGGTCACAAAAGGGAAACACGGTAGGAGGAGAGTTCGGTCCGGTGCTGTGGATTGAATTCGGCGTAGCTCAGTGGTCACAGCGCTTTGTACGTACAGTCCATGAGGATTTACTTGTCTAGTCCCTTTTAGAAAGAGAGAGAATGCTCACAATCTCTCTCTACCCTCATTTATGATGGTCGACACTCCTTCAAACGACCACGAGTTACCAGTGGCGGCATTCTTTTCCTTTTCAAATTCTGACTCCACTCCGCCAGAAAGTTCGTCCGTGTCCGTGTCGTCCAAATTGATTACGAACGAATAATAAATTTCCATCTACAAGTCCATCCTTCGCCCAATAAAATTTTTCAACTTTTTCTATGCGTTCACAGGCCTTCCTCCAATTTTCTTTCGTCACTTTTGCAAGTGCGCTCATTTTTAACCTGTTACACACGTTTTTTAAGAGTTCTGTTCGGGCGTTTCTTTCCTGGAGTTCGCAGCACACTTCCACTTCCGCTCTCTAGCGCTTCCTTTTGGTTTTTTTTTTTTTTTTTTTTTTTTTTTTTCTATTTTAATCCTGTTAACACCACGAGATGATATATGTGTCGCTGCAGCAGTACTTTCGATAAAACTCGGCACAGATATTGTTTTTTTTCCGCATTTCAGTGCCTCATATTCTCCAGTAAAGAATTTATGTGCATTAATAACTATGTTCATACCGTCCGACTTCAAGGCTTTCCCGCGTGTTCCCATATTGCCTACCATTATTATTAAATACAAGAGCACAACACTCATTACAATATTTAAGGTAACAGTGAAACCATGTTTCTCCGAAAACATTTTAATTTGTGAATTCTATTATATTAAATTGGTACAACAAGATACAAACTCGTCCACACCTGTGGAGTAACGGTCAGCGCGTCTGGCCGCGAAACCAGGTGGCCCGGGTTCGAATTCCGGTCGGGGCAAGTTACCTGGTTGAGGTTTTTTTCGAGGTTTTCCCTCAACCCAATACGAGCAAATGCTGGGTAACTTTCGGTGGTGGACCCCGGACTCATTTCACCGGCATTATCACTTTCATTTGATTCAGACGCTAAATAACCTGAGATGTTGATACAGCGTCGTAAAATAACCCAATAAAAAAGATACAAACTCACTTCACTATTCACAAAATACTACTAACTAATGAACTCGAACAACCCCGAGACGCCACTGAGAGATCCACTAATTGGGTTTGCAAAAGTGTGAAGGGAGAAGGGAGGAGAAAGGGCATTCCAAGAATTGTACAAAAAGAAACCTCTTGCCCGTCACATCTGGTGGCAGTCGGTAGAGAAGGACCTCAGACAAGGACAGTAGAAATCACACCAACTTAATCCTCATGCACTGTAGAACCAAGGACCCGGGTTCGATCCCCGGCGCCGGAGCGAATTTTTCTACTGAAATATTAATTGTCACTATAACAGATATTATTCTGTTGGACCAATTCATAACATCTTTAGTAAAAACTATTCCAGGTTAATTCGTCCAAAGCACAAAGCCCAATATACAGAAAGTCCACTACAAAAATATCCACAACTAAAACGTCCAATAAAATAAGATCTTACTTACTTATTTACTTATTACTTATGGATTTTAAGGAACTCGGAGGTTCATTTCCATCCTCACATAAGCCCGTCATCTGTCCCTATCCTGAGCAAGATGAATCTAGTCTCTACAATCATATCTCACCTCCTCCAAATCCATTTTAATATTATCCCCCATCTATGTCTCGGCCTTCCCAAATGTCTTTTTTCCTCCGGCCTTCCAACTAACACTCTATATGCATTTCTGGATTCGTCCGTACGTGCTACATGCCCTGTCTATTTCAAACGTCTGGATATAATGTTCCTAATTATGTCAGATGAAGAATACAGTGCGTGCAGTTCTGCGTTGTCACTAGTCAAAATGACTAATATGCAGAATACCCACAAGTTAAAATATCTAATATTTACAAAGTCCACAAATCAAACTGTCTAATACACAGAAATGTCTAAAAGTTAAAATGTCCAATATATGAGCCGTTCAGAACAAAAGCGGTGTAAGTCAAAATTAGGTAATGAGGTTTAAAGTAAAAATTCTGCAAAATACAGCGCAAACTATCAATTAATATGGCCTTCTTGATATCCACTTACTGCTAATAATTCAAATAAATTGAATATTAATTGCTACTTTCCGCTGTATTTTACAGAATGTTTACTTTAACCCTCATTACCCATTTTTGACTTATACCACTTCTGCTCTGAACGGCTCATATTATGTTATGCACAGAGACTATTATTCCACTTTGTTTGGAGAGCCTCATTTCATCAAATATCATCCCGCTATCACCCATTCCATCGACGCTAAATAATTCAGTAGTTGATACAGCATCGTTAAATAACAAAGAAAAAACGTTACAAGTTGGTCATAGAGCACCAATAGGCCTAATGTAGTGCAAGGTCTCCACTTTAGATTTAAAAAAATGGTCTATTATGTCAGTAGGGCTATTTGGAGATTTGTAGAAAACATAATACAAGAACAGAATGAGACACAGAATAAGTTACCTGAACTTAATCCAAATTCGGTATGACCAAATAAATGTAAGACACCCCCTAAACGATAAACATGTTACAAATCAACGGCGAATTGAAGAGTGTGTATACCGATACAATCAATATAAGGATAATAGTAATGTAAAAAATATTTCTGAGCATTTTCATGTCATATGAAGCTGCATGCTGATGCAGTGCAGAAGAAATTTAGAAAACAGAAGTAGTTTCCGGTAAAGAATATTGTGACACCAGTCTGGATTGTTCTGGTTGCCTCAGGAATGTGCGCGCGCATCTAGCGAGAAGAAAGGCGCAGGGAAACGGAAACTCGAGCTTCGGTAGGAGTTGTAGCGCGGTACGGAGCGAGGGGAGAAGACTACTGTGACGACTCGGAGCGGAGAGGAGCAAAGGAAACATCTAGAAGCGTATTTCTTTCGAAGATTCTGAAAGCCACGCGAATCGAAGATTCCAGAACATGTGGTTTAGTAATAAATAACACCGTGAGTGCCGATAGAAATGTCAGTCAGTAGTCAGTCAGTCTTCCAGTTTTGAATAGTAGCGAGCAAGGGGGACCTGAGTTCGATGTACAGCGGACCGCTTCTGGGAGACTCTAGTTCGACATGTAGTGAATCGCATCTGGGGAACCTGGGTTCGACGTGCAGTGAACTTGATTGGGTGACACCGTAACTGTGACCGTGTCCACCAGGCGAGTTGACGCAGCTCGGAAGGCCTGAGTTCGATGTGCAGTGAACTTGAACAGTGAGCTAGAAGAACAAGCCAAGGCAAACGAACTGTGAACTGAGAACTGATAGTTTTTTTCTGAACATAGTGCATTGTGAACATTAATTGAAATTAGGAGTACATTATTGTTTTTTGTCAATAATACACGTCGTGTATTGCCATTGTCGCCGTGTGGAGTGAATAACGACTATTGTGTTGCTGTGTTGAGTGGAAAACCCATTGTTGTAGGGTGAATTATTAAGAATAAAAGTCACATTGTTGTCGGATGTGTGGTGGTTAAAAATAAAGTCACAATATTCTAACTTCAGCTTACATTTCATTGTTAAATAATTTATTTAAATTTTATAAATATTGTTCTGGACAGTCATGATATCGTACATTATAATAACTCCGACTTTTTTGACATGACTGTGGACGTTTTTGATATTAAACATTTAATGAAAATGGACATTTAAGATTATGGCCATTTATTCAATGTGAACGTTTTATACCGGACATATGATGACTGTGGACATTTTTTATAATGGACATTTCACAATGGACTAATTGACTGGTAATGAGGGTTTTTCTCAAGGTGCTCTAGTTTGCGCCTTTTATTTCATGAACACACTTCTCATTTCTTCATTTTATCTCTCATCTACAGTAGTTAAAAATAGACTGGAATGAGGTCTTTGGGGTAGTATGATCTCCATGCTGACGTAGGTTTTAAAGTAAGTGTTTCCACCCATTTTTGTCAGCGGGCCGCATTAGCTTATGCACGAGAGGTCAAGGACAGGATTAAAGAAAATGCCAGTTAAACTTTAAAGTCAATTTTTAAAGCATTAGGAATCGCCTCTTTAAAGAACAGTTAATACAAAAATGTACAAATGCATTGGGAATGACAATAAAAATTTCTCAACTCTTTTAATGAAGATATTTCTTACTACACGTGAGGAACTGAAACCGTCAGTATCGGATGTCATTGAAAACATCCCTAGGAATGTGCTTACTAATATCGTTTGTAGCATAGAAGAAAGATTATTTCTTATTGAACAACACGATGGTGGTCATATTTATTTTTTTGTGTTTTAATAAAATTCCATTACTTTACGAACAAATTGATGTTTTTATTTTTGTGGAAACAAAAAATTTGACAAACTTATTACCATTTCAAAATGGGAACCTATTTTCGAATAACCTTGTATAACTCTCTCTTCCCCAATATATATATATATATATATATATATATATATATATATATATATATATATAAGATATGTTACCAAAGAGCATCTCTGCTGACGAGACATAAATTTCGGAGAATGATTTGTAATCATTCAAAAATTATGTTATATTCAAACCTTATTTATACGTAGTTCTGAGTTGTGCGTAATAATAGTACATTATGCAACGAGCCTATAATGGTAGTAATTAAGATGCGAGTATGTTTATGAAACGAGCGCAAGCGAGTTTCATAATTTTCATACGAGCGTCTTAATTACCATTATAGGCAAGTTTCATACGACTTTTTATGCTCAACCATATTTCTAACTTGAAATTATTCATAAGTATTCATGTTATTCTTATCTGACTGGGGAGCGGATCTGACCTTGTGCAATATCTCGTAAATTGTGAGATGTGCGCAGACGCGAAAGTATTGATTTTTTCCTAGAAACAAATGTCATTGACCTTGATATAATCTAGAGAGTAAAATAAAGATTAATCTTGATACAACCTTGAAATTGATTGAGACATTGAAAAACGAGATGACAAATTGAATTTATTTGAATATTATTTACAATTAACGCTAATTATTATAGTAACAGAACATAACCTTCTGCGACAGTATTGGATTTCCAGCCTCCGTGACGTTTCGCTAGTTGTCTTTCGATTGCATATCCGAGAATAATCGATACTTGCGCTTTCATATTGCTACAATGATGTTTTCTCATTGGTGGAACACCTGAACTTTAATGAATAGGTGTACTTTAATGAGACCCATTAAAGGGCTGCTACCAGGTGTATAATTACTATATTTCGGCATGGTCGAGCATAAAAATTATTCCCCTTGAGTTAACCTACGTAAATCCAGGTTTTATTGTAAACGTCACTTTATGTTCATTCTGTGTGAAGACCCTATAAAATTACAATTTGTTTTATGAAGGTTGATTGCAGAGTCAAAAACAGAAATAAAAGGAAGAAAGATAAAATTAGTGAAAGAAACAAAGAGAAGAGAATATTCAAATCAAGTCTGAACATGTCTGTTAATTTATTGAACCGTTGCTACTGATATTATAAAGGAAATATATAGTTGACTTCATTTCAGAGTATGAAAGGGACGTGGAAATGGGAAATGGAAAATTGATGAACCGTGCGCGTCACAGACTTGTTAAGGTGTCTGGAGAATTTGCACAAAGAAACTTGAGGATAACCCGAGCATGCTAGACTGCCTCACTCTCAGTTCCAGATAACTACGGTACCATAAATTCCCCTTGGATGAGAAAATGCATCACGTTAGGATGTAGGGAGGGGAGAGGCAGGAATTTTGTATGATTTACAATGCAGTAAAGATCACATACATATGGTTGCACGGAAATATTCAAAATAATCGAAAACGGAGTAACAGTGGGATGTTGTTCATGCAACTTGGATATACGATGTCTCACTTATATAGAGAAGTGGAAACGATGTTAATATTTTTTTCTCAAAATATGTGTTTTGAGATTTTACGGTATTAGTGAATGAAACTAATAACAATCGGTTACAATTTGTGTCAGAAGTTATCTCTGCATTTATATGATTGTATATTAAGTTAAATTCAATCCTTAAGTTGGATGTAAATCAAGGTTGCATTCTTGTATTTCTAAACTATCACTGTCAGTTGTTCGCTTACTTCTATTTATGCACAATACGATTCTTAATCCCTCGCAATCACTCATTCTATACAAACCTACACTCCTTTAATATGTCATTCTTTCGTTACCCATTCTTCCACTCTCCCATTTATATTCTGCTACACATACGTATAATCTAAACTCAATCTTCACAAACTCACTTAACCATAATGTCATTCTACTTCTTCTTCACACGCACGCACAAACTCATATTCTCTCTCTCTCTTACTATTCTCTAACACACAATCATTCTCTCACACACACAATCTTTCTCTTAAACACACACAATCTTTCTCTTAAACACACACAATCTTTCTCTCATACTCATTCATTCTCTCTCTACAAATATACTCATTCTCTCTCATTCAAACTCCACGCACGCAAGTATGCACGGTTGCACACACACACTCTCGCTCGCTCGCTCACTCACTCGCTCACTCACTCATTCACTCACTCACTCACTCTACACGCACACTCTAAATCTCACATACACACTCAATAACACACACACACTCAATCACACAGTCACGCATTCTCTCACACATAATCATTCTTTCACACACACTCATTCCCTCTCACACATTCATTCTCTCTCACACACACTCATTCTCTCACACACACTCATTCTCTCACACACACTCATTCTCTCACACACACTCATTCTCTCTCACACATAATTTCTCTCTTACACACATTCTCTCTCACACACATTCTCTCTCACACATAATTTCTCTCTCACACACTCATTCTCTCTCACACACAATTTCTCTCTCACACACACTCATTCTCTCTCACACATAATTTCTCTCTCACACACAATTTCTCTCTCACACACACTCATTCTCTCTCACTTACACATTCATTCTATCTCACATACTCATTCTCTCTTGCACACTCATTTTCCCTCTCAAATGCTCATTCTCTCTAACACACTCATTCTCTCTCACATACCCATTCTCTCACACAAAATTTCCCTCTAACATATTCATTCTCTCTTACACACATATTCCTTCTCACATATTCATTCTCTCTCACACACTCATTCTCTCTCAGACACTCATTCATTCTACCTCAAATACTCATTCTCTCTCACACACTCATTTTCCCTGTCACATACTCATTATCGCTTTCCCATATATTCATCCTATCTTACATATTCATTCCCTCTCACACATATATTCCCTTTCACATACGCATTCTTCTCTCACACACTCATTCTCTCTCACACACTCATTCTCTCTCACATACTCATTCTCTTTCACACGCATATTCTCTCCCACGCGCTTATTCTTTCACACATACTCATTATCTCAAAACTCACTCATTCACTCACTCACATACACAATTTTTCCTTTCTTTCATTTATATTCTCACACACTGAAAATTTCTCTCATACTCTATCAATTTATCTCACACACGCGCTCTCAATTTCTCTCACACAATTTCTCAATCCCTCTCGCACACTTCTCATACTCTCTTACGTTCTCTCTCTAACTCACGCTTTGTCTCTCACATAGCATCTCTGGTACTCTATCACGCACTCTCTCTCGAACTCACTCTCCTTCACTCTTCCTCATCCTTTTTCACTCTTTCTTACTCTTCGCTCTTACCCTTTCAATTGAAAGAGTGATAGTAATATCACTCTTTCAATCTCACTCTCATCCTTTCAATCTCCCTTCACACTTTGAATCTCACTCTCATCCTTTCTATCTCCCTCTCGTTCTCTCAATCTCTCACACCCTTTCAATCTCCATGTCGCTCTTTTAATCTCCCTCTCGCTCTTTCAATCACTCACACACTTTCAATCTCCTTCTCTCTCTTTCAGTTTCACTCTCACCCTTCAATCTCACTCTCGCCCTTCAATCCCACTCTCAACCTTTCAATCACACTCTCACTCTTTCAATCTCTCTCACGCTTTTAATCTCACTCTCACCATTTCAATCTCACTCACCTTTTCAATCTCACTCTCACCTTTTAAATCTCTCACACGCTTTCAATTTCACTCTCACTCTTCCAATCTCTCGCTTACAATTTCACTCTCACCCTTTCAATCTCACTCTCACTCTTTCAATTTCACTCTCACACTTTCAATCTCAAGCTCACTCTTTCAATTTCACTCTCACACTTTCAACCTCACTATCACTCTTTCAATTTCACTCTCACACTTTCAATCTCACTCTCATCCTTTCAATTTCACTCTCATCCTTTCAATTTCACTCTCACACTTTCAATCTCACTCTCACACTTTCAATCTCACTCTCACCCTTTCAGTCTCACTCTCACCCTTTCAATAGTATTAATATCCGTCAAAATGTATCAGTGTAGGACTATTAGTCTTAGTTTCTTAGTGTGATATAGGCATTACAGTCTTAGTTCTGTATTAGTTTGTTAGCTAATGTATCATTCTTATATGTAAATCCATTTTGATAGTTTGTTAAAATAACTGAAAATACATTTCCTAGTAGGCACACAAAGCACATCGAATGATTTGTTACGTAAATTAGTTCGATATGCAGGTATATATGGGCCTACCATTATATCCTGACGGAATTCTGAGTTTACAGAATGAATTTGTATATTTTTTCAATATTATTGGAAAATTAGGAGGTTTCTAGAGGCCTAGCTGTGTAGATCTTTGACGCTTTGCCATTGTATACAGAGGTGGATTTGGAAGACGTTTCCCTTATTACAACGTGGGAGGAGACCTTACATAATTGTGACCGTTTCTTTGGATATACCTCACTGGAGCCCCACGAAGCAAAATCAATCGTTATTCTGTATTGGCACATTGTGATGCTACTCTTGCAGCCGGGATCGGATTTCCAGCCGTTTGCCTTCCATCTTCTGAAATGTGAAACATGAATTCAGTTTACCGGACGGGACCGATGATTGGCACACAAATACTCCACGTTATTTCTATACTCCTGAGTTCGACTACAGAAAATTCTTTCGTCAAAGTAACTTAATCTTGTCCCTTCGTATGAAAAATATCGAGATCTGTCTTTTTACCCAATAATACTCGTGTTTAATACAAAACGTGCTCTTAGTTTTTGCTCGAGTGGTAAGATAATACTTCAGACTGAAGATAAAGCGGAATTGAGTTCGACTCCCGATAAAGAAATACTGATTTACGGGACGTTTGTTCCCTTAGATTGTTAGTTCTTCAACGTCTTAGTCGAATGTTTGCTCATGTCTGTCATAAGGCGAGACTTTATAATTAGAGTCGTGGACAACCGGTTACGAAAAATAGAAATTACAATAGCTGCTTTTGCTTTGGCTGTTTGTAGTAAAAGATCAAACCTTCCTTTTTTATCTCTACAGAATTTCAGTACATTGCAAATTATAATGCTCCTTTGAGAATTATAAACTTAAGAGTATATTTCTTCTTTAGAAGAGTTCCCATGCCTCATCACAATTTCACTTTCAGCTCCACTCTAATTTCTGTATGATAGTTCCACACTCATATAGGAAATTATATTAACGATTTGGTTGTACTGAAGTTAAAGTGAACTTGATTCAGTGTACAGTACATTTTCTGTTATAACTAAATAAATCAGTACTGCAATATAAGACGCCTGAAAAAATTGCAAACACGCAACATAACTGCAGTCAAGACCCACTGATACATTCATGCCCGTGTGCACTATTCTCGATTAAAATTTGATCATGCTTAAGTCGGCACTTAACGTCAATTTGCGGAGTATCAATCTGGATCAAAGTTAAACAAAGCGAGTTGATGATGATCAAATTTGATCACGGGTGTGGGACTAATTATCTTGAATTGAACATGGTCAAGTCGAGAAAACCAAAATGGCTGGATGATTTGACGTACTTGATAGAATTGAAGATGAAATGATGTATCTTAAACACGCAAATCACTGCGGAAATAACAGAATTGGTGTTATTGTAGAAAGAGTAAGTTTGTAGATGAATAATAAAAATGTTTTTTTTTTCTCAAAATAGACTAATGTTTTATATATGTTTCTGCTTTGGAAGATCGGGACTTTACTTGAGGACAAAATATTATTTAGGCCTAACTGTCCAATTTTGTTAACATAATAATAAAGTAGTTATTCTATGCCGGTAATAATATAGTAAAACTAAATGACCATTTTGTATAATGCGAGATTATCACTTATTAGCTATAGATTTGCCGTTTGAAACTAGGCCTATTAGGACCTGCATGACGTTTTGGACAATTAGGCTGTTTACGCTTGAATTAAGAGAAATTACACGTATACCTTCCTTTCCCTCTTACTCCAAAATTCCAACCTTGTGAGGACAAAATAAATGGATAAATTTCAGAACAAGGATAGGCCTACTTTCCTTTCCCTCTTACTCCAAAATTCCAACCTTGTGCACACAAAATAAATTGGCACTAAAAACTTCCTTTTCGTATGCATGATGATGCGTATTCGACATACACAGACGAATTGTTTTTGTTTTTATTTTAAAGTAATTGTTAGCGAGGTATCCGTGTACGGTACTGAAATTTTCCCAAATAAATTATTGGCACTGAAATGTGTCTTTTCGTAAGCAAGATGATGAGCATTCGACAAACAGATACAAATCTGCTCTTTTTAGTAGCCTATTTCAAGATAATTGTCAGTGAGGTATCCGTATACTGAAATTTTCCCAATTGTTATCAATAATATGAAATAACTACTGTATAAATTACGTTACAAATTATGTGGAATTATGTAAACACGTATAACTCATGTTGAATTGTGAGGTTAAATCCAACCAGGTAGCCTCCTTTTCTCTCAGAGAACTTCCGTCAGTACTTTTATTCTCTAATATGGATGCAGAATTTCTGACGAGTTCTAAAAGAATTCCCACTTCGGACTGTGAGAAGTTCGGTGCTCTTTTCTTTTTTTCTTCCATGATTATTGAAACTTGTTATTTGAAAACTGCGACGATGTTTGAAACAGTCCGACAAACAAAAACGAAGCGATAATTGACAGAGTGCGTTCGTTCGCTGTTTTATACGCGGTAACCTAGCGCTCAGATGATTCTTCTCAAGCGAGCGTACCGTCAGCTGACGGTACTGAGTTGATCGGGGGAAAATGTCGGTGCACCGCATCTGTAACTTGATCATTGTCAAGAATTGACCATGTTTCCGTGATTGCTGATAAACGGGCTAGATGATCGAGAATGGTGCACACGGCCATCAGACTTCTTTTTCGGCGATTGTGCAGTGTATGACGTAACTATTAGTTCATAAAGTGGCCACCGGTAACATGAGCAGAAACGGGTAGCAGATTAGGCTCCTCTGTACGTCGACAGCCAGCGCCGGTGCTTGGAGAAGGGGGAACCCTGAGAAAAATCCTAACTGAAATTTCATGCGCCACAAGTATTACTATGGATTTTCGAAATTAAAATTCCAGGCCTGACGGGACTCGAACACGGACCGCATGCGTGACAGGCCGAGGGTCCAGATTACTCAGTCACTCCAAGACTAGCTTTAATATACAGGGTGATCCGTTTGGGTATGGATAAAATAAAAACACCGAAAAACATATACTACTGTACTTTATTTGTTGAAACTTTGTGCACATAACACTGAAAGATGGAAGATTCCTCAGAGCTCAACATGACACCCCATTGCGCACCCTGCACAACTCATAACGGTGATGCAATTCAGACCATGTCCGTTGTAACATAAGAGGGCTGATTTGTTGAAAATCTTGAGTAATTTCTACTCTCAGATCATCAATGTTCCTGGATTTCTGTGAATAGACTATCTCTTTAACAAAACTCCACACGAAGAAGTCAGGAGGGGATAGATCGGGGTAGTTTGGGGACCAAGCCAAGAGATAGCTGCTTCTCGTTACTGGGTTTCGCCTGCGACCTCCTGCATGTATTTTTGATACATAATCTGTTTCTACAAATATCCGATACCACAACATTATGGAATCGTATTTAGGTACATTACGCACACCATACTCACGTCGAAATTCCCTTTGAACTCTTTTAACACTCTCAAATTTAGCATATCAAAGAACTCATTGTGCCCGCTGTTGATTTGTAGTAGCCATTTTAATTATCTACGATTTTCATTTGTCCTTTCAGATTATATATTATTATAATATACCGAAGTACATATGATATTTCCATGCAGATATTCTGCGTCATCATACGAAGAAAGAGTAATGGAACGGAGAAAAATTCTCTCCGGCGCCGGGATTTGAACCCGGGTTTTCAGCTCTACGAGCTGACGCTTTATCCACTAAGCCACACCGGATTCCACCCCGGCGTCGGAAGAATCGTCTCAGTTTTAAGTTCCAACTCTTGGGTTCCCTCTAGTGGCCGCCCTCTGCACTACGTCATAGATATCTCCGTTCCATTACTCTTTCTTCGTATGATGACGCAGAATATCTACATGGAAATATCATATGTACTTCGGTACATTATAATAATATATGTGATATGCGTAAATCACTTTGTGATTTAAGACGGCGCTTATTCCGTCGGATCCCGGGCAACTAGTCACTCATTACGAGTGCACCTCAGCACATGTGTGGACTTCGGTCCTAGGTTCATAGATATCTATGATGTAGTGCAGAGGGCGGCCACTAGAGGGAACCCAAGAGTTGGAACTTAAAACTGAGACGATTCTTCCGACGCCGGGGTGGAATCCGGTGTGGCTTAGTGGATAAAGCGTCAGCACGTAGAGCTAAAAACCCGGGTTCAAATCCCAGCGCCGGAGAGAATTTTTCTCCGTTCCATTACTCTTTCTTCTTTCAGATTATGCATTGTTGATTGTCATATATGGAAACTCCCATCTTTTAATCATATATAACCAACAAGGAATGATTCCTATTATCATAAGAGCTTTATAATAATAAATTAATATTATCCATACCCAAACGGATCAGACCGTACTTTGTTTTACATCTTTATTTTCCATCCGCAGCAACATAAATGGAATCGGTTAGCATGGCTGGCCGCGAAACCAGGTGGCCCGGGTTCGATTCCCGGTCGGGGCAAGTTACCTGGTTGAGGTTTTTTCTGGGGTTTTCCCTCAACACAATTTGAGAAAATGCTGGGTAACTTTCGGTGCTGGACCCCGGACTCGTTTCACCGGCATTATCACCTTCATATCACTCAGACACTAAATAACCTGAGATGTTGATACAGCGTCGTAAAATAACCTACTTAAATAAAAAATAAATGGAATCTGTCATAAAAGAGCGCATTATTTTCTGTTAAGCAGAACGATGTCACAGTGTGAGCTCCACAATTTGGGAACCCTTATTCCGTGTGCATGTTATCTGTGACGTCAAGCCGTTCTGTGGCAGCTCGCTAGCGTTCTCACCGGAGAAACTGTAAATAATACATAGTTTCATTTAATCCATTACACGTAAATGCAATAGAAAGAGAACGGGGCTTCTCTGTTCATGTTCCAGCAAGTCTCGGGGCTCCGATGCATGAAATCAGCCGTGCACGTCTAGCACGTGTCAAATCTAAAATGCAGCAATAAAAGAGACTTTCAACCTCAGCGAGTTCTGTCTTAACTACAATTGCTCAAGTCCTCTAATATTATAATTTGCTATGACAGGATTCGCTACGTCTCTCGACATTTTCAGTAACACAAGAAGGTTGCCTGCTAGACATATGATTTGACGAAAATCAGTGGTGGGATTTTGGGTATGGGTAGCACTACATAATGTTTCAGAAATTTCAATTGCTTAAAGTGGACGCAAGATACAGCCAGTGTCACCGTTTCTGACGTGTGAAGTAAGTAATGGGAACGTTGAGAGCGAGTATCTTATTTTGGCCGTAGTCTGTGGACGAGAAAGCTGACAAGCTGACAACTGTGATTGGCAGATTGCTGAAGTCACATCTGTTTAGGAGGTAGTAACACTCTCAGCCGAAATGGCAGCAGATGCCACTGACTGGACAGTGTACTCTAGGACACACTCCAGAAACGCGAAGTGCGTGTGTCTTGCTATTGCTGTCTGGAAGGAATTCAAAGAGCTGTCTGCAGAACAATCACTGGTGCACACTACCTCACGAACAATTCAAACTCTACAAGGAACTTCATATACCCTTCCTGGTTGCTCATATTCAAGATCTACAGACTACATACAGGAATAAACTACTTCATCTTGCCAACCCTTTACTAAGAGACATAACATAAATTCAAACAAATACTTCCGTCTTTGACGGTCTTAGTAATAAAATTTTCTTTAACAAAACCTATTTACATTTCAATTTATAAAGTCATATTTTTGTAAAAGGCAAGAATCCAAGAGACCTGGTACTTTTAATAAATACATCTAAAAAAATGCCTTTGCCGCAGTGGGAAGATTGCTGACGTGACGTGTTGGATGGTACCGTTCTCAGCTGCACTGGCAACCGGGCCAAAAACGATGGCACTGGTTATATCCCCGAAGCTGGTCTACATCACAGAGAAAGGAAGGCGAGATAAGGAGATGCAAACAATTTATTCTGTAATACGGATTGTTATGCGTGTATGTTAAAACCAAAAACATCAAATCACTGTTCTGTATGATACTTCTCAATCAATTGAGTCTAACAGTGACAATGAGCGGATGTTTTTTTTCAGCAGTGTGAGGGATTTGTTTTCATACCGATAATGTCTGCAACCCGTCCCTTTCTCCTGCAAGTCTGCTTCCAGGAATCCAAATAGTTATTGTAGCGGTCGTCAGGCTCGGAGATATTCTGTGACTATTGTAGCAACGACAAAGAGTTACGTCACTACTTTGACGTCTGCTGCTTGACAACGGCAGTGAGTTACGTCATAGTATTCTGACGTCACTTGCTTAGCAACATCATTCAGATGAAATGCAGTAACTCAGTTCTGGTACTTGCTTTAGGTTCACGACGTCGTACGTTTTTCTACCGAGCATAACAAATAATACATCATTTTATTGTTTTAATAATTTGTGGTACGTTTTAATCTCAGAGCTTCGCAATTAGTATGTTAATTTGTTTAATTATGTCCGTTTTAAAATCGTATATTAATTTGTTACGTGAACAAGAAAATATTTAATATACCCGTTACAAATTCTGAGAAGGATTCGTCGAGGAATTTGCCGCAATTGTGACCAAATGGCCAGAAATTCATTTACGCAGTGCTCAATATAACGATACTGCTCTCCAACTAAAACTCCTATGTAGAAGTTAGTTTCAAGAATGAATCTGAAAATTGTGTATTCTAACATTCATTTCGCTCTTAAGAAATATTAAATAAATAAATAAATGAGTGAGTGAGTGAGTGAGTGAGTGAGTGAGTAAATAAATGAGTGAGTGAGTGAATAAGTAAATAAATGAATAAGTAAGTAAATAAATAAATAAATAAATAAATAAATAAAGTTTGTTTGTAATAAGAATACGGATGATATTTATTTCTTGTTTTTAATAAACGACTGCATTCATTTGTTGACAAAACAAAATATCAATATCCAATGTCAACAACAGACATGACCTACATCATTTATCTATGCTTTGAGGATTAAACTCGTTCTATGATGTCATGGATATATAAAAACAATTATACTTACGAGGATGCGATATTTCGTGTTGTCTTCAAGCCAGATATATCAAGACGATTGTGCTCACAATTTTAAGTTACAAAGTCAAGCATATCTTGACGGATAATGTATAGCATAACGTATACATTCACCAAACGTGTAATTTTCGATCTTTAAAATATTATAGACCTATTACAAATTCAGTTCTTCAGTATCATTTTTAACTTCTTAACAAATTATTTAACTTATATTGCAGGATGCCACATACAAATGTGTAAAAAGTCCTTTTTCGAAGAAAGATAATCTACCAATTATGACTGCTTACAGTATGCTATGAACATTAATTCCATCTCTCTGAAACTGGGACAGCAACATGCTGCGTTGTGTTTTTATTCGTGGTGAAAAAATAAAGTAAAAGAGTAACAAAGACGTCCCAACTTTCGGCACTGAGGAAGAAAAATACTCTTTTCGCTAGGATGGACATGTATGAACTATATGGAAGTCTTGTTATTGAAGATATCCCTCGGACAACAAAGAAGTTGGTCGTAGTTCTGTTACCTCAGCTGATAGAGACTCCGTTCTGCCGTGAGATGTGTAGGACAAAAGAATGTAGCGTGGGTCACGGAAGATTGATTTCCGGTACACGACTTCATGACGTTTTTAGAGCGACACCTCCTGGAATCAGATCTTCATCTTCGATATAGCACATAGATGACGTATCATGCGATTATAGAGTTAAAAGAAAATATGAAAGTAAATTATGTCGCAGTAGGAATATAGGGTGAAGGATGGTAATATTGTGATATGAGTAAAATTGTGATGGTTCTTTTTGAGAATTTATTACAATTTTACTGAGCCAAAGAAAGATCGGTTTCTTGCGTCAACGTATTAAGGGAATGTTCGTGGACAAATTTCAGCACAAAATCGATCCTTCTCTCGCTCAGTAAAATTATAATAAATTCTCAAAAACAGCTATCACAATATTATTCGTATCACAATATTACCAATCTTTACTCTACAGGGAAAATTAACGTAATTCGTTGTAATGAATTATTTTCTTAATATTGCTTGAAATAAGCCGTGTGTGTCGTAAATTGAAATACTTTCTTGCCATAACAATCTCAAATGAAGAATTAAATGATTGTTTTATAGATAAAATTTAGAATTACTATTGTTAAATGTTTTCATGTTCTCTTAACGTCTAGTGTTACGTGTTTCAAAACTAGAGTTTGATTTCCTTAATTTCACTTTTTAAATTTATTTTTTGGACGTGTTGCTTAATTTATTGGTTTGATTGACTGATTTCTGTGTTTGATTGATTGATTTCTGGGTTTGCTTGACAGATTAGTGGGTTTGCTCGACAGACTTGTGAGTTGCTCGACAGATTTAAGGGTTTACTCGGCAGACTTGTGAGTGTGCTCGACTGGCTTGTAGATTTGCTTGAATGGCTTGTGGGTTTGCTCGATAGGGTTGTAGGTTTGGTCGACTGGCTTGTGGTTTGCTCGACTGGCTTGTGGTTTGCTCGACTGACTTGTGGGTTTGCTTGATTGGCTTGTGGGTTTGCTCGATTGACTTATGGGCTTGCTCGATTGGCTTGTGGGTTTGCTCGACTGACTTGTGGGTTTGCTCGACTGACTTGTGGGTTTGCTCGATTGGCTTGTGGGTTTGCTCGATTGGCTTGTGGGTTTGCTCGATTGGCTTGTGAGTTTGGTCGACTAGCTTGTGGTTTGCTCGACTGGCTTGTGGGTTTGTTCGACTGACTTGTGGGTTTGTTCGACTGACTTGTGGGTTTGTTCGACTGACTTGTGGGTTTGTTCGATTGACTTGTGGGTTTGCTGATTGTCTTGTGGATTTGGTCGACTGGCTTGTGGGTTTGTTCGAGTGACTTATGTGTTTGTTCGACTGACTTGTGGGTTTGCTGGACTGACTTGTGGGTTTGGTCGACTGGCTTGTGGGTTTGTTCGATTGACTTATGGGTTTGTTCGATTGACTTGTGGGTTTGCTCGATTGACTTGTGGGTTTGCTCGATTGGCTTGTGGGTTTGCTCGATTGGCTTGTGGGTTTGCTCGATTGGCTTGTGAGTTTGTTCGTCTGTCTTGTAGGTTTTCCCGACTGGCTTGTAGGCTTGCCCGACTGCTTGTAGGTTTGTTCGAACTGGCTTGTAGATTTTCTTGATTGACTTGTGGGCTCGATCGAGTGACTTACCGGCTTGTCGGCTCGGCCGAGTGGTTTATCGGTCCTTTTGATTTATTTCACTTTGTTATTTCGACCAGATGAGTTTGGTTATTCAGTTATAATTATCAATGTTTTCTTCTGCCTATGTTGTTAGTTATTCGTTTTTGTAGAAATTTTGGTAAATATGTTGATAATTGCAATGTTTGGTTTCTCCATATGGTAAACTGAACAGCTTGCAGGTTGAGTTTGTTTCAATTTGATTGGTGTAATTATTGATTCATTTCATAATTCAAACTTTTAGTTTTTTCGGTTTGGCAGATTCATTTGTGTATGCTTCATTGAATTCGGTTAATTTGCTGATTATGTGGATCAACTTTGATAGTTCGAATTTGTTTTCTTGGTTCGCTAGATTGGTTGGTTTTCTAGATTCGTTAAGTTTAGTTAAACCTGAATTAGGTGATTGCTAGCTTGATCGGTTTGTTTAATTTCGTTTTAATTCGTTACAGTGCATTTTATTCGATAGGCTGTTGAGTACCTATTGTTTGGCTGTTTGTATTTGTTGAATTTTATCAGCTTGAATTTATTTGAATCTAGTATTTTTATTTTATATTGATATTATATAACATACAGACCAATGCACTTTTCAAAATAACATCCGTATATCAAAGAAAAATATATTTACGATATAACATTCCCTTTCCCTGGCTAACATTCGAACTTACAGCAGAAAATACGCGACTGCTATGATAAATCTGTTTATAGTCTTGATTTAATATGCTATAAAGATCAAGAGTATGCAAATATCTAACAGTCATGCAATACTGATTTTGAGCAAAATATTTATTACAATATTACCCTCAATTCGAAGAGAATGGGTAGTATGAAGGTGAAACAGTATTAATACTTCAATTAGCTTATTTAGTGAATTTCCTCTATTTTTACTCGTAGCGTACCATAGAATTATTCACGAATTTATATAAAATTTTATAACTTGTGCTATAATACTAAAACAATCCTCCAGTTGCGCATTACTTTATACGTTTCGATAGACCTACCAGGTGAGTAAGAAATATGGGACACTACTTGAGATTTTATATTTTTAATTTTATGAAGACACTTTGTGGGCTACATGCATTGCATTGATGTATAATTTTTCTTGTAGTTGTATTGCATTTCTGGTGATGTTGGAAGAGAAACCTGATGACCTTAACTCCACCAGAGTAAATAAATAAACAAATAAATAAATAAAGATACAAAGTTATAGCGGGTGAAAAAAAAAAGAACGTTTTAACATATTTTCTAAAACTGTTTTCTATTTTTGTAAGAATGTGCCACGGAGACTTTTTTTTTTAATTGCACCATATATTTTTTTAACATTTTTCGATTATTCCGATCTCATTACTATTTATGAAATATTATGTTGTTAAAAATTTATTAAAATTTATGATTCCAATACACAACACTGACTTTCGAAGATACCTGACCTAGAATTTTCTAATCGTGTAACCAGGTGATATAATCAAAACCTTGGATTATACAAATAGACAAACTTTAAAATAGTTCCGCTAGCCCTCAGTAGATGACACTGTTACAGACTTTAGTAATAGCTTTACGCCAAAGGAAACTAATCACTGAAATTGGATGTATCTCTGGAGTAAATTGATAAATAATATATTTCTACAGCTCTAAAATATTTAAATACACAAAATAATAAATTGGTATCAACAATATAATATTATTTATTTTCCATTAATATTTATTTATTTGTTTTTATTCATTTGTTTTTATTTATTTATTTTTATTTATTTTCTGTATTGATTTATTCACTTCTATTCCTTGGTTTCTTTATTCTTTTTATTTTTTTTTGTTAAGTTTATTTATACACTCTTTAACATCTGTAGTCATATCGCGTGTTTAGGATCTGTAGGTATACCAGTAGGCCGTTTTTACTACTGTTTAGTTCCTGTTTCTATTATGTGTTGTAGATGGCTTATGTAACTGATTTAGATTTTGTGATATTGGTGATTGAGGCAGTGACTAATCATGGTATTTAAATTTCCAATCCGCGCATTTGCCTTTTGTAACTGACTGAAGCCATGGTAACCCCAGTCAGATTGGTCGGCCACGGGATTTGAAACTCCCAGCGAGTCTCGAACGTTACTAGGTGAACATTTTATATGTAGAACCCTAGATCATATATACCCAAATTGCTCGGCGTTATAGGTTTTGATGGTAACAACTTTTGTCAGGTTTACTACGCTGCCATTTAGTTGTTACATAAGGAGTCACGTCATAACTCCCATTTGAATTGCATTAGCGACTGTACTGCCATCTCGTGTTCGTTTACAGCGGTCGGGTGGCGATCCTCGCGGTTGTTCTCTTCAAAGTACAACCGATTTTAACATAGGAATGAGCAATCTATATGTGATCTGGAGTAGAACGTAAACAACGACGCTGCAATCTTTTGTTTCTCTGTGGCAAAGAGAGAATAATAATAATAATAATAATAATAATAATAATAATAATAATAATAATTTATTGTAGTCGACAGATTTAAGACCGTAAGGCCTTCTCTTCCACTCAACCAGCAAAAGTCTGCCTTTACAACATCAGTAAAAATCAAACGTGTTCCGAATTGAACTCCCTGTGCTTTTAAATTATTTATGCTCGACCATGCCGAAATGTAGTAATTATACACCTGGTAGCAGCCCTTTAATGGACCTCATTAAAGTACACCAATTCATTAAAGTTCAGGTGTTCCACCAATCAGAAAATACTATTGTAGCAATATGAAAGCGCAAGTATCGATTATTCTCGGATATGCCACGGAGGCTGGAAATCCAATACTGTCGCAGAAGGTTATGTTGAAGCATCGATCCAAAATAAAATTGAAATCTCAAATACAGTATTAAACTCAGTCGAAAAAAACAACACACAAATTAACATCAATTCACCGTGATCTTCCAGCCTTTCACAAAGCACATTCCCACAAGTTCATTTCACCAATTGCACAATAAATCACCTATATTTGAAATAAAGTCAGTTCTGTTACTATAATAATTAGCGTTAATTGTAAATAATATTCAAATAAATTCAATTTGTCATCTCGTTTGTCAATGTCTAATTCAATTTCAAGGTCATATCAAGATTTATGTTTATTTTACTCTCTAGATTATATCAAGGTCAATATCGACATTTGTTTCTCGGAAAAAATCAATGCTTCCACGTCTTCGCACATCTCACAATTTACGAGGTATTGCACAAGGTCAGTTCCGCTCCTCAGTCAGATAAGAATAACATGGATACTTATGAATAATTTCAAGTTAGAAACATGGTCGAGCATAAAAAGTCGTATGAAACTTGACTATCCCTAATGGTAATTAAGACGCTCGTATGAAAATTATGAAACTCGCTTGCGCTCGTTTCATAAACATACTCGCGTCTTAATTACTACCATTATAGGCTCGTTGTATAATGTACTATTGTTTTATTGTGAACACATCCATACAAGATCTCCCCTTCCTAATTCTATTCTGTTCTTCTAGTATTAGGTTTTCATACATTTATTTATTATTCTTGTAAATATCTTTTATTCTACATTTATAAGGCTTATATGTACTTCTGCAGCTAAAATCATTCTCAACGAGAAAAAAATTATTACAGCTAAACTAGGAAACGTATGAGAAAGCATGTGCCACCCTCTGAGGAGAGTTGTACGAAATGACTGTTTTAAATTTCAGGCTTATATCAAGAAGGTAGCGTTTTTCTTTGTGCATCTTCTTTACTGTTCCATCCGTCCATGTATTTCGGTTTTCTTTGATCTTCTATTCTTTTGACGTGTTCGTAGAATTATAATATATTTTTCGTTCAGTTATATCTACTACGATTTCATAAATGCACATTAATCTTCCTGTATTATTCTTTATTTTTTGTATTTCCTTGCAGATCTTGTTTAATACTAATGTTTCTACAAGTAATAGACTTTTGTTATGTTTCCCATATCCGCTCCACACAGCAATATTCTTTGAAAAAATTGTATTACAAATTAAATGCTAGTTCTGTGAATAAAATTCCTCCCACGATACCGAGAAATGACATGGATTGTTCACGAGTTCTACCTTTTTCTACGCCACGTCTGTCACTACAGTGTTAGCGCGCTGGTCTTCTACCCAGGCTTCCCGGATTTGATACTCAGTCAAGTCTGGATATTATTTGTGGTGGGAAAAAAAAAAAAAACCAGGTGTTGTAGAGAGTTTTTCTCGGTGTACTTCCGTCTCCCTCTTTCATTTCACCAACAAACTCTACTTACCCCTCTTTTCAGCTGTCATCTGTTATAATAAAAGTTGGCTGGGTTGATGTCTGGGGTAGCACGGGTTTCCGATGGTACTTTACGTTCTAAGGGCTTGGGGCTCTGGGTTTTGGGTTTGTCTAGTTAGTAGATGATTGGACCTTATCCGCAGGGCCGAGGAAGGATGGTCCGCCTTTCAGCATCGGATTCACAATTGCCACCAGAACCATCCGTCGAACTTAGATACGCATTGTAAATGGGGCGTGTTATGGGCGTAAACGGCCTAAATACTCGTACAAGGATCCATTCTGGACCAGCTCTCGTAAAATCAATCAATCAATGCACGAATGTGAGGAGAAATAGTAGGGAAATACAAGGAGAACAAGGGGAATGAAGGAGAACAAATGGCATACAAGGAGAACAAGGGGATAAAGGAGAACAAGGGGAATAAAGGAGAATAAGGAAAATAATGGAGATCAAGGGGAATTAAGGAGAACAAAGGTAATACAGGGAGAACAAAAAAATACAGGGAGAGAAAAAAGTGAATACAGGGAGAAAAAGGAGAATAGAGGGAGACAAATGTGAAAACGAGGAGATCAAGGGGAATACATGGAGATCAAGGGGAATACAGGGAGAACAAGGGGAATACAGAGAAAAAAGGGGAATACATGGAGATAAACAGAAATACAGACACCAAGGGGGATACGGAGAAATCAATGGGAATAGCTACAGAGAGATCAAAGAGAATACGGGGAGATTAAGGGAAATACAGGGAGGCCAAGGGATGTACAGGGAGAACAAGGGGAATATAAGAAGACTCAGTAATACAAGGAGAATGAAGGAGAAAAAGGGAAATAAAGGAGAACAAGGATAATATAGGGAGCTCAAGGAGAATTCAGGGAGATCAAGGGGAATACAGGGAGAACAAGGGGAATACAGGGAGATCGAGGGAAATAAAAGGAAGTCAAGGGGAATATAGGGAGACCAAGGAAAATACATGGCGAACAAAGGGAATATAGGAAGAACGAGGATAATACAGGGAGATCAAGGAGAATAGAGGAGATGAAGGGGAATACAGGGAGACCAAGGGGAATACAGGGAGTTCACGGACAATACGGGAGGTCAAGGGGAATTTAGGGAGATCAAGGGGAATATAGGGAAAACGAGGATAATACAGGGAGAACAGAGGGATTACAGGAAGAACAAGGGAATACAGGGAGTACAAGGGGAATACAGGGAGAACAAGGGGAATAAAGAAGAACAATGGAAGTACAGGAAGGACGAGGAGAATACAGAGAGAGGAGAACAATGGAATACAAGGAGAACGAGGGGAATAAAGAGAACAAGGGGACTAACAGAAAACAATGGGAATATTGGCACAACAAGGGGAATACTGACTCAATAAGAGGATACTGGTAGAACAAGGGGAATAGTGGCAGAACAAGGAAAATACTGCCACAACAAGGAGAATACTGACTCAACAAAGGAATACTGGCAGAACAAGCGGAATTCTGACAGAACAAGGGAAATACTGGCACAACAAGGGGAATACTGACTCAACAAGTGAATACTGGCAGAACAAGGGGAATATCGACCCAACAAGAGGATACTGGTAGAACAAGGGGAATAGTGGCAGTACAAGGGAAATACTGCCACAACAAGGGGAATACTGACTCAACAAGTGAATACTGGCAGAACAAGGGGAATATCGACCCAACAAGAGGATACTGGTAGAACAAGGGGAATAGTGGCAGTACAAGGGAAATACTGCCACAACAAGGGAAATACTGACTCAACAAGGTAAAACTGGCAGAACAAGGGGAATATCGACTCAACAAGAGGATACTGGTAGAACAAGAGGAATAGTGGCAGTACAAGAGAAATACTGGCACAACAAGGGGAATATTGACTCAACAAGGGAATACTGGCAGAACAAGGGAAATACTGGCACAAGGGGAATACTGACTCAAGAAGGGGATACTGGCAGAACAAGGGGAATACTGACTCAAGAAGGGAATACTGGCAGAACAAGGGGAATACTGACTTAACAACGGGAATACTGACTCAACCAGGGGAATACTGGCAGAACAAGGGAAATACTGACTCAATAATGGGAATACTGGCAGAACAAAAGAACTTCAGGGAGAACAAGTGAAAGAAAAGTAGAAAAAGGAGAACAGTGGGGAGACAACTTGAACAAAGGAGGGTGCACGTTGTGGCAATTCCTAAGTTACCTTTCATACCCAGGGGCGAGGAAGACGTAGTATTATATCAGAAATTTTTCGCTGCTATTTCGCTGTAATACCCAACTTCAATGATACTCATACAGCAAAGACCAGTAATGCGCTCAAGCGAAAACGTTCAAGTCATGAATCCTGTGAAATGCTGGATCCGCTTGTTTGGTTTGCAGTTTACAGTCAAGTGTTGTAATACCATTATCATCGATTACCTTACGGAATCAGCAGCCTGCCTCGTTATTTCTTACTTGATGGGTTTCCCCTGTTGCCCTCAGCCACCAGGTTTGGTAATCCCGTAATTCAGACTGCCACTTAATTGCTAGTCCTTCGCGTGTATGTTGCGGCTCGAGTCATCCGATTTAGCCTACTATTTATTATGAACATTTTCACGGAAATCATTTTATACATCCCGCAACCTTTGTGGTGGTTTCACGAACAAACAACCGAGAGGAGGTGGTTCGTGTCGCGTCATGGGTCAGACTGCTAGACGCCTCCTCGAATCCAAGAGCTCGATAGTTCAATCTTGGGATATCAAGACTCTCTGAATTGCTATTTTAAATTAAGGAGATACACAGAGTGGAAGGTGTTCAGTGAAAGTCTTTTCAAGGGACGAATCCTTTGCATATTATGAACGGAAAATTCCGCTACTATTTTGTTTTTTGAGCTTAAATTAAAAAAAAAAGAATTTTTAAATGATAACTTTTATCTGATTATCTTTTAAGATGGCTGGGTAGTTTGAGAGTATGGCTTTTGTGTATAAGTGAAGAAATTTTGCTATTTCTCTTCAACTATTGAGTCTATCAAATTACAATTTTTACAGTATACACACAATATCAGGAGGCATATTTTGGTTTGCAGGCGTGTGCAGCCGATAATCGCAGAACTGAGATTCCGGAAACTTGTGTTAAATGGGTTAGGTTTCACTGTCTTTGATCATCCTCCATACAGTCTCGATCTGGTCTCATCAGATTTTCATCTGTTCCAAAAACTTAAAGAACACCTGAGAGGACAGCACCTTGACTCTGACGATGTAGTGCACTTGGTTTCACTGTCTTTGATCATTCTCCATACAGCCTCGATCTGGCGCCATCAGATTTTCATCTGTTCCCAAAACTTAAAGGATACCTGAGAGGACTGCACCTTGACTCTGACGATGCAGTGCACTTGGTTTCACTGTCTTTGATCATCCTCCATACAGTCTCGATCTGGTTTCATCAGATTTTCATCTGTTCCCAAAACTTAAAGAACACTTGAGAGGACTGCACCTTGATTCTGACGATGCAGTGCAAACACTTGGTTTCACTGTCTTTGCTCTTCCTCCATACAGTCTCGATCTGGTCTCATCAGATTTTCATCTGTTCCCAAAACTTAAAGAACACTTGAGAGGACTGCACCTTGATTCTGACGATGCAGTGCAGATACTTGGTTTCACTGTCTTTGCTCTTCCTCCATACAGTCTCGATCTGGCGCCATCAGATTCTCATCTGTTCTCAAAACTTAAAGAACACCTGAGAGGACTGCACCTTGACTCTGATGATGCAGTGCATTTGGCTTCACTGTCTTTGATCATTCTCCATACAGTCTCGATCTGGCGCCATCAGATTTTCATCTGTTTCCAAAACTTAAGGAACATCTGAGAGGACTGCACCTTGATTCTGACGATGCAGTGCAAACACTTGGTTTCACTGTCTTTGATCATGCTCCATACAGCCTCGATCTGGAGCCATCTGATTTTCATCTGTTTCCAAAACTTAAAGAACACTTGAGAGAACCGTTCCTTGATTCTGACGATGCAGTTAAGACAGAAGTGAAGTTATGGTTCTGTCGTAAAAGTGAAATAGGCCAATTCTATAGTAACATAACAAGAAACTCTTTTCCCATTGGGAGAGATGTGTTTATCGCCAGTGCTATTATGTGGAGAAATAATTATATGGATATCAATAATAAAATTGTAGGAAGTTACCATATTTTGTTTTGTTGAAATAATTATAACCATTTTCAAATAAAAAATTAGAAGGCAAAACCTTTCAAAACCACTCTGATGTATTATACATCAAAATAAAATTTTATTTATCGTTAGTAGGCCTCCTTAGGAAAAACTGGTTTCCTTCTTTTTTCACTCTGTCACATATACTGCATGAACATCAGATTCCAGGTCTTGAAACTCTTTTGGGTTGGAACAAGAAAGGATCTTTGAAAGTGATACCATAAAGCGCAGATAAATATGCTGAACTATATTTTATGTCATCTGTAAGTGATACGTTCTATATTCTTAGCGTTGGCACTGTGTGAAGATTCATGCATTGCAGATATTTCCGACTCGATTTAGTACACTTTACGTTGGATTTCTGTCGTCATTGCAGTAGCTAAAGTGACTTGTAGGTGCGCAGCTATGACTCACACTACAGACCACTAACGAATTGCCGCTAGTCTGTCTTACCGTTGCCGATGTTTTGTTTCAGTTTGATTTACGTGTTCGTCTCTTGCTTTTTTTATTATTTCCCCCCACTGTGAAACACATTTCTTAAATTGGAACTGCCATTCATCCGTCAGAAAATACCAATGTTTCGGAACAGAACAATCACGACTCCCGCTCTCACCGTCTGCAGACAGCATCCACCATTGATCAGTTCTCCCTTTTCACTCTCCGCCTTCTCTCTCTCTCTTCAGCTATCACGTACATCGGACCATCTGCTGTCTCCACCTAATGGAAATTTATACCGCTTCCTGGCATATTTTAAAATTGACATCCTACCTGATTTTATGATGCTGTTTCTACTCTGTCATTTATATTATAACGTAAATGATTTTATCTCCTGTTCATACTACACTTTATTTATTCATGTCGGTTTTGTTTTCAATAATTTTGAGACCTCTTAATTTCGTAAAACGATGGCCATCAGAAAGCTTGATCCTGCGTCGTTCGAATAATAGTTATTGTTTTAATAACTTTTCGGGCGCATTTGCTTATTATAGATCTAAATAATCAAGTAGTACTATCATTGACTATAAACAGAAAATAAATTCTTTTTAATTTTGCGTGAAGTTCAATTGGTTACATTACAAATGTTGCTTGTCGAATAGTTCCTTTTAAATCTTTCTGATTACGTTGAATGTGTAAATGTTTGTTCGTAAGTGGATTCATAGATTCATCGGTAGATAGGTAGAATCATGACTTCCAAGTAGGTAGACAAATTCATAGATTAAGTTAGGTAGCTAGATTCACAGATTCATAGGTAGATAGCTATATTCACAGATGCATAAGTAGGACAAATTCAAATATTCATAGGTAGACAGTTGCTGGATTCACAGATTCATACGTAGATAGCTAGATTTACAGATTCATATGCAGATATCTAGATTCACAGATTCATAGATAGATAGCTGGATTCATAGGTATCATAGATAGATAGCTGGATTCACAGATTCATAGATAGATAGCCGGGTTCACAGATTCATAGGTAGATAGCAAGATTCACAGATTCATAGGTAGATAGCTGGATTTACATATTCATAGGTAGATAGCTGGATTCACAGATTCATAGGTACATAGCTGGATTCACAGATTCATAGGTAGATAGCTGGATTCACAGATTCATAGGTAGATAGCTGGATTCACAGATTTATAGATAGATAGCTCGATTCACAGATTCAGAGGTAGATAGCTAGATTTACAGATTCATATGCAGATATCTAGATTCACAGATTCATAGATAGACAACTGGGTTCACAGATTTATAGGTAGATAGATAGATTCACAGATTCATAGATAGATAGCTGGATTCGCAGATTCATAGGTAGATAGCTAGATTCATAGATAAATAGCTGGGTTCACAGATTCATAGGTAGATAGCTAGATTCGCAGATTCAAATGTAGATATCTAGATTCACAGATTCATAGATAGATAGCTGGGTTCACAGATTCATAGGTAGATAGCAGGATTCACAGATTCATAGGTAGATAGCTGGATTCGCAGATTCATATGTAGATATCTAGATTCACAGATTCATAGATAGATAGCTGGGTTCACAGATTCATAGATAGATAGCTGGGTTCACAGATTCATAGGTAGATAGCAGGATTCACAGATTCATAGGTAGATAGCTGGATTCACAGATTCATAAGTAGATAGCTGGATTCACAGGTTCATAGGTAGATAGCTGGATTCGCAGATTCATATGTAGATATCTAGATTCACAGATTCATAGATAGATAGCTGGGTTCACAGATTCATAGGCAGATAGCTAGATTCGCAGATTCATATGCAGATATCTAGCTTCACAGATTCATAGATAGATAAATTGGTTCACAGATTCGTAAGTAGATAACTAAATTCGCAAATTCGTATGTAGATAGTTACATTAGCAGTTTCATATGTAGGAAGATGGCTAGATTCACAGATTTATATGTAGGTAGGTAGCTAGATTCACAGATTTATATGTAGGTAGGTGGCTAGATTCAGAGATTATAGGAAGATAGCTAGAATCATAGATTATAGGAAGATAGCTAGATTCACAGATTACAGGGAGATAACTAGATTAATAAATACATAAGTAGTCAGCTAGATTCACAGATTCAAATAAAGACAACTAGTTTCACAGCTTCATAGCTGACATCTAGATTGACAGATTCGTTAGGTGGGTAGTTAGCTAGATTCACAGATTCGTAGGTAGGTATACTGATTTCACAGATTTATTAGGTAGATAGACTAATTTGACACATTAATAGCTAGACAGACAGATTTCACAGATTTATAGGTACATAGGCGGATTTCACAGATTATAAGTAGATAGACTGGTTTCATATAATATCCATAAGTAGATAGACTGATTTCACAGATTCATAGGTAGATAGACTGATTTCACACATTCATGGGTAGATAGACTGATTTCACAAATTCATAGGTAGATAGACTGATTTCATAGATCCATAGATAGACAGATCCACTGATTTATAGATAGGTTGGGTGATTCACAGGTTCATTATGTAGTTGGGCAGATTCAAGGAATCATGCTCAGAAAGGCAGATTCAATAATTCTTATCTTATTCTATTGAAAGTTGAAATTTTCAGATTAAGAGTGCGGGAGTGAAGTAAATATTGTAACTTAAAGTTCTTAAACTGAATTCTAACGCATAAAACACATGAGAGAAAAGAGTACAATATGGATAGCATTATGTTACTTGATAGCTTGCATACTAGTGAATAATTGTAAAATTTCAAACCTAGAAAAGAAAATTACTTAACGACGAATTCAAAGTGAAAGTAATTTTGACACTTCAGAACTAATGCAAAACTCGAACATCACGCAACGTTCTCACCCATCTAGAATCTGAACGGCCATTATAAATAACTGATTGAAATGTTGATCTCGTGCGAAGAAACTTTCAAGTACTGATTTGCTTGACTGGTAGCAAAATGCACTTGGATTCTAGAGCGATTGTGAGCAAATGATGTCAGGAATGAGAACTTTGTGACAAACATTTTTTGTTTACTATATAATTTTAAATGCCTAAGTTAGATGTAATATAGAATTTGCTTACAATAATTGAAAATCTGAATTGACTAATATCCCAAGTGCATTGAATTAAATTTTTCAGGAAAGTATAAAATCTTTATAGACTTCCCATACAAGAGTATTCAAATAAATAATTATTTGTATGATTAACAAACACAGGCTTATAGTCGTACTTCGGATATTCTTTTTTTATAGGACGATAGCCTATGAAAATCGCAACATTTCTAGGGAAAATTCAAGTATTGGATTTGGGATGTTTATAAATTCAATTTAGGCATAAAATTAATCAACAACCCATATTACACGCTGCAAATTGTTATGAAATCATGTAAAAATTATATTGAATACCCTGACCTTTAAAAATGTTTTTGTATTTAATTATATTTCAGAACAAATGAAGAAAAAGACAAGATTAAATTATTCTGCAGAATGAAGTTTGTTATTTTATTAACTGATACGTATTTATCTGATAACAACCGAATTTGTTGGCGATACCAATATTTAGATTTGGCGGGAGAACAATTTCAACAGACAATCAGACTTTTTGTAACATTTGAAACTGCAATCCCAAAAGGAATTTTGCCGTGGACAGAAACGTGCAAAATGAGGCAGATAATGAAAAATTCTAAATTTAAATTTATATATCCTTATTAGTATTATGGAAAACAGTGTGTGTTCAATATAGACTAAGTGAAGTGAAAATAAAAAACGGAGTGATAAAAGTGTCAATTTTGAATGAATTAGAGGAGTGTAATAGGAAGTTAAGTAAAATGATAGAGATAATGAAAATAGGTGAGGAGTATGGCGGGAGAGGCTAGCTAGGATATCATATGTCATGTAGAAAATTAGTGAGATCTGAAAATAGAATGTACACAAGAAACAGACATAATAACAATGGTGTAGGATGTTTTAGTAACAAGTATTATTAGAAACAGTACGTGTTCGATATAAGTGAACTGAAAATCAAGAACAGAGTTGTAAAACTGTCAATTTTGTATGATCTAAATTAAGTTGTTAGGTTTTAAACGTGGGAATAGACCTACTGATTAATTTAAATGGGGTCGAAAGTTAAATTATAAGAGCGTCTGTGGCTCAGTCAGTTAAGGCGCTTGCTTTTCGGTCTGAAGTTGCATGCAGGCGCGGCGATACCCGCTTGGGCTGATTACCTGGTTGGCTTTTTCCGAGGTTTTCCCCAACCGTAAGGTGAATGCCAGGTAATCTACGGCGAATCCTTGGCCTCATTTCGCCAAATACCATCTCGCTATCACCAATCTCAACGACGCTAAACAACCTCGTAGTTGATACAGCGTCGTTAAATAACCAACTAAAAAAAAAGAGCATCTACAAAAGGTATATCTATAATGAACGTAATTGTGGCACGGGATACAAAATTGTGAGGTCCACATTACATGGATGTAAATGTTGACATCAAATATATATCATATTTCATATCATATATCATATCATACCATATATCATATACCATATCCTATCATATATCATATCATATATCACATCATATCATATCATATCATATCATATCATATCATATTATATTATATCATATAATATATCATATCATATATCGTATCGTATCTCATATATCATATCATATATATCATCATATCATATCGTATCGTATCGTATCTCATATATCATACCGTATATCATATCATATATATCATCATATCATATTGTATCGTATCGTATCATATATCATATCATATCATATCATATCATATCATATCATATCATATCATATCATATCATATCATATCATATCATATCATATCATATCTCATATATCATAATATATCATCATATCATATCATATATCATATAGCAAAATAAATACAATAATAATAATAATAATAATAATAATAATAATAATAATAATAATAATAATAATAATAATAATAATAATAATAATCCAAGTGATCTCAGGAAATCAGTCTCACAGTCGTTGTCTACCTCAAATATCATATGATGTGTAGGGAATCGAATATTGATTCCTTTGAATACGAGTTATCAAATGCCTGGAGAACTACTGAATAAATAACGTATCTCTGCTTAACTCAGCTGACTGTGTTTGGAATTGATTATTCCTAATAAATATCTGTTCATTGGTATGTAAGATTTAAATATTGTAGGTCAGACACGAGCCATATTTTATTCCAAGTTAAAAAATAACTCATTCTATCATGACATTAGGATCAATGTCCAAGGCCGCCATTTGACGGACTAACGGAACGAAAATAGCACCTACATCTGGCTATTTAGACTACACGCTATACATCAATGCAGGAGAAGTTGCAGATGAATGCGGCACTAACACTTGCGTGTTTATTTTATGGGTGAGGAGATAAACATCGCAAAATGTAGAACATTTAATAAATAGCATACCCACACTCAAATTTTATTGGTTGTGTATTAGTTCTAGATAAGCATGAAACACTTCATGGAATGCTCGTAGTAATAATATTATTATTTTTTTCACATCGCCAAGTATTACAGAATAAAATATGAGACAGAGTATTTTGTTTAAATTTAATTTAATTGAAATAGTTATTTACTAGGAAGCTTTTAAATAAGAACCCAGTCTGTCATTGCCTAGCATGGACTACTATATAGGGTAATTTATACTAAAAGAACCCCTGATTTCTAATATTTGGAAGTGAAAATTTTTAATTAAATTTGGAAGAGGAAGGAATCGTAAAAAACAGCTTGTTATGAAACCTCAAGCGGAGGGAAAAAGACCTTTGGGGAGGCCGAGACGTAGATGGGAAGATAATATTAAAATGGATTTGAGAGAGGTGGGATATGATGATAGAGACTGGATTAATCTTGCACAGGATAGGGACCAATGGCGAGCTTATGTGAGGGCGGCAATGAACCTACGGGTTCCTTAAAAGCCAGTAAGTAAGTATTAAAATATAAATACTATGGTTAATAAGGTATTAAGTTACAAATTGCTACCCAAAAGCATACAATTCAGGATTCACAGAAAAATTCTTATTTTAATATGATACTTTGATCAAGAACCAGGTTCAGTGGAAGAGAAGGCCTTAACTGCCTGAACTCTGTCAGTAAAAATAAATCCATTAAATAATTAAATGAATTAAAAATAAATAAATAGTTAAGTAATTAAATAAAAAAGTTAATACTTACTTACTTGCTTTTAAGGAACCCCGACATTCATTACCGTCCTCACATAAGCCCGCCATTGGTCCCTATCCTGAGCAAGATTGATCCAGTCTCTATCATCATATCCCACCTCCCTCAAATCCATTTTAATATTATCTTCCCATCTACGTCTCGGCCTCCCCAAAGGTCTTTTTCCCTCCGGCCTCCCAACTAACACTCTATATGCATTTCTGGATTCGCCCATACGTGCTACATGCCCTGCCCATCTCAAACGTCTGGATTTAATGTTCCTAATTATGTCCGGTGAAGAATACAATGCGTGCAGTTCTGTGTTGTGTAACTTTCTCCATTCTCCTGTAACCTCATCCCTCTTGGCCCGAAATATTTTCCTAAGCACCTTACTCTCAAACACCTTTAACCTATGTTCCTCTCTCAAAGTGAGAGTCCAAGTTTCACAACCATAAAGAACAACCGGTAATATAACTGCTTTATAAATTATTACTTTCTACTTAATAAAGTGATTAAATAAATAAATAAATAAATAGTTAAGTAATTAAATAAGTAAATAAATAAGTAATTAAATAAGTAAATAAATAAGTAATTAAATAAGAAAATAAATAATAAAGTAATGAAGTAAATAATCAAGTATTTTAATAAGTATTTAAATAATCACGTAATTAAATAAATAATCAAATAATTAAATCGGTAAATAAATAATCAAGTAGTTAAATAAGTAAATGAATAAGCAAGTTATTAAATAAGTAAATAAATAATCAAGTAATTAAATAAGTAAATAAATAATCTAGTAATTAAATAAGTAAATAATCTAGTAATTAAATAAGTAAATAAATAATCAAGTACTTAAATAAGTAAATAAATAATCAAGTACTTGAATAATAAATAAATAATCAAGTAATTAAATAAGTAAATGAATAAGCAAGTAATTAAATAAGTAAATAAAAAACAAGTAATTAAATAAGTAAATAAATAAGCAAGTAATTAAAGAAGGAAATAATAAAATGATTAAACAAATAAATAATTAAGCAAATGAATAAATAAATAAATGCATAAACAATTAAGTAAGTAAATAAGTACATAAATAATAATTATATAAGTAAATAAATAATTACGTAATTAAATAAATAATTAATAATAAAGTAAGTAAATAAAAAGTAAATAAATAATTAAGTAATAAAGTAAGTAAATAAATGAGTAATGAAATAAGTTAATAAATAATTAAGTAATTAAATAAATAAATAGTTAATTAAATAAGGTAACTAAACAGTTAAGTAATTAAAAAGTAAACAAACAATTAAGTAATTAAATAAGTAAATAAAGAATTAAGTAATTAAATAAGTGAATAACTGATAATTAAATAAATGAACAAATAAGTGAATGAATGAAGAAGTGTAGAAATAAATTAAGTAAATAAATTTGTAAATCAGTTAATAATTAATATTGCATTTCTTTATTTATAAACAGAATGTTGAGATTATGATGAATAGGCTTACGGATATTCAAATTTGGTGATAGTATGGATCCTAAATGTGCGGAAGTAATTAGGAAAAGAGTATTGTATTGTATTGCGTTGTATATTGTGTTTAGTAAATAAAGCCTTACAACAATGATTTGAGCCCTAAATATTGTTTTGTTAAAAATAAGTAATAACGTCTGAAGCTCGCTTTTGAGGTTATGAACATGCTTCTTTTTCTCATACTTGTGAGGATTTTATATTCCAGATAATGCACCTAGCATACAAGCTGAATTAGTCTGAACAAGAGTTACATTATCCGTCCTGATTATGAAGTTCATGCAAGCATCCATTTTCTCCAGAAGAATAGTAGCTGCATTCACATTTATTTGCTTTTGGCTTGTTCTCTTGTCGTTTTATGATGGTTAGCACTTAACTTTACACGTGTCTTGCAGTTTTACCGCTGCATTACGTTTGTGTAATTTTCGTTGTGGAGTAACCTTACAGTTCCTGCTTTAAGATGTTCTTAGACTTACACCCGTCAGTATTGTTTAATATATAACGTAGGAAATGTGTGAACATTTCTGTGCTAGTCATTGTTCTTTCTATCGTCTTGTCATTGAGAACAGGAAATTAATTCCTTAAAACTTATGCCTTTGTGAAACTTTTATACTGGAGGATCAAATCAAATATAAGAATCATGACTCAATCTAAAGCAATTTATTATACAGAGTGACCGACAAGTCCAGCATCATAGGGTAAATTATAATACGTTCTCGATATGAGACCTCCAAGTTCATAACACTTCTGGAGGCGAAACTTCATGCTATTGAGAATGCGACGTAACAAAACAGCGGTGGTTTCACGACACTTTTTTGATCCGTGTTGCAGACGACGAATTTTCACTTCGTTCACCTTTTCCTTCGGATAACCTAATAAGGCAAAGTCAAGGGGGTTTAAGTCTGGCGACCTTGGAGGACATTCTCTGAGTCCTCTCCGTCCTATCCACCGATTCCGGAAGTTCTCGTTGAGCCAACTCCACACATAAATTTTGCCTATGATGCGGGACTTGTCGAACACCCTTTAGAAGACAAACCACAAAGAAAAAAATAAAATGCTAACGATCACTTTTGTTTTACTTTATATTTTCATCACTGTAAACAAATATATGAGGTCTGATACCATTCTGCGTATAGCGTAAATAGCAAAGGAATAGAAAAGAAATAGTTGGCCATATCAATAGGGTGGAAACCTTAAGGATGCTAGCAACGACTATGATCTAAAACTCCAGAGGAAAGAGAGAGAAAGATGAAGGATTTTAAATTGGAGGAATCAATGTGAGCATAAAAGAGGTGTTAATGCGTATTTCTGAAGTGCTTAAGAAAAAAGAAAATAACAAACTCACATTAAACATGTTTATTATTAAATGATAAATTGCAACGTTTAGCCTGGTATTACAAGTGAAACACTCTCATTTTTGTTATTTAACAACGCTATATCGACTACTTGTTTATTTAGCTTCGATGGAATTGGCGATAACGAGATATATTTAACAAGATAAGATAAGGTTTCGTTATATATTATCCGGTACCTATTTAATTTACAATTCATGTTTTGATTTTCAGATATGTCAGTTATTAAATACAATAAATAATGTAAAAATGTTCAATCTTATGACTTATCAATTTAATATTAACATTTGTTACTACATATTAAATATAAATAATGTATAAACGTTTTCGCCTTTTACGGCATCATTAGATACAACTTGCTTCTACGATATGTACAGTATGTATGTGTGTATGTATTTATTAACACTACAATTGGGTATACATCCGGTGGCAGTGATATATAATATACAATAATTACAATTACAGAAATAAAATAAAATAAACGTAACTGAAATAAAATAAAATAAACGTAAATCTATAAATATTAGATGCAATAAACCTAGGACTATAAATAAAAACTATTCTATAATAACGCCTACGATAAACAAAAGTAAATCTAACTTATAAGTACTTCTATTTCACCCAACTATTATCAATTTAAATAATTACATATCACCTTAATTACATACCAACTTAATTACATATCATCTTAATTAATTACATATCACCCTAATTTATTTACATATCAACTAAATTACATATCATTTTAATTAATTATATATCAACTCAATTAGTTACATGACACAACTTAAAT